>NC_138974.1:103439613-103637113 GCF_055761805.1 Camellia sinensis | reverse complement strand
AAAAGGGGTGCAACACGAGGACTTCCCAGGGGGTCACCCATCCTAGTACTACTCTCGCAAAAGCACGCTTAACTGCGTACTTCGGATGGGATCCGTTGCATTAGTGCTGGTATGATCGCACCCGAAGATTAACCGCGACTTTATTGTTTTAAGCAGTACACGGGGAAAAAAATGAAATTGAATGGAACAGGATAATCTGGAAATGGTTTAAAAGGGAGAAATTGTCGAAAAGGAGGCGAAGGCGATTGAATGGGCTAAAAATCGGACAGGCTGTCCGTGGAAAAAAAAAAGGGGGGGTGGAAAAAGGGACAAAAGGGGTGCAACACGAGGACTTCCCAGGGGGTCACCCATCCTAGTACTACTCTCGCCCAAGCACGCTTAACTGCGGAGTTCTGATTGGATCCGGTGCATTAGTGCTGGTATGATCGCACCCGAAGATTAACCGCGACTTTATTCTTTTAAGCAGTACACGGGGAAAAATATGAAATTGAATGGAACAGGATAATCTGGAAATGGTTTAAAAGGGAGAAATTGTCGAAAAGGAGGCGAAGGCGATTGAATGGGCTAAAAATCGGACAGGCTGTCCGGGGAAAAAAAAAAAGGGGGGGGGGTGGAAAAAGGGACAAAAGGGGTGCAACACGAGGACTTCCCAGGGGGTCACCCATCCTAGTACTACTCTCGCCCAAGCACGCTTAACTACGGAGTTCTGATGGGATCCGGTGCATTAGTGCTGGTATGATCGCACCCGAAGATTAACCGCGACTTTATTGTTTTAAGCAGTACACGGGGAAAAAAATGAAATTGAATGGAACAGGATAATCTGGAAATGGTTTAAAAGGGAGAAATTGTCGAAAAGGAGGCGAAGGCGATTGAATGGGCTAAAAATCGGACAGGCTGTCCGGGGAAAAAAAAAAGGGGGGGGGGGTGGAAAAAGGGACAAAAGGGGTGCGACACGAGGACTTCCCAGGGGGTCACCCATCCTAGTACTACTCTCGCCCAAGCACGCTTAACTGCGGAGTTCTGATGGGATCCGGTGCATTAGTGCTGGTATGATCGCCCCCGAAGATTAACCGCGACTTTATTGTTTTAAGCAGTAGACGGGGAAAAAAATGAAATTGAATGGAACAAGATAAACTGGAAATGGTTTAAAAGGGAGAAATTGTCGAAAAGGAGGCGAAGGCGATTGAATGGGCTAAAAATCGGACAGGCTGTCCGGGGAAAAAAAAAAGGGGGGGAGGTGGAAAAAGGGACAAAAGGGGTGCAACACGAGGACTTCCCAGGGGGTTACCCATCCTAGTACTACTCTCGCCTAAGCACGCTTAATTGCGGAGTTCTGATGGGATCCGGTGCATTAGTGCTGGTATGATCGCCCCCGAAGATTAACCGCGACTTTATTGTTTTAAGCAGTACACGGGGAAAAAAATGAAATTGAATGGAACATGATAATCTGGAAATGGTTTAAAAGGGAGAAATTGTCGAAAAGGAGGCGAAGGCGATTGAATGGGCTAAAAATCGGACAGGCTGTCCGGGGAAAAAAAAAAAAGGGGGGGGTGGAAAAAGGGACAAAAGGGGTGCAACACGAGGACTTCCCAGGGGGTCACTCATCCTAGTACTACTCTCGCCCAAGCACGCTTAACTGCGGAGTTCTGATGGGATCCGGTGCATTAGTGCTGGTATGATCGCACCCGAAGATTAACCGCGACTTTATTGTTTTAAGCAGTAGACGGGGAAAAAAATGAAATTGAATGGAACAGGATAATCTGGAAATGGTTTAAAAGGGAGAAATTGTCGAAAAGGAGGCGAAGGCGATTGAATGGGCTAAAAATCGGACAGGCTGTCCGGGGAAAAAAAAAAAGGGGGGGGGGGGTGGAAAAAGGGACAAAAGGGGTGCGACACGAGGACTTCCCAGGGGGTCACCCATCCTAGTACTACTCTCGCCCAAGCACGCTTAACTGCGGAGTTCTGATGGGATCCGGTGCATTAGTGCTGGTATGATCGCCCCCGAAGATTAACCGCGACTTTATTGTTTTAAGCAGTAGACGGGGAAAAAAATGAAATTGAATGGAACAAGATAAACTGGAAATGGTTTAAAAGGGAGAAATTGTCGAAAAGGAGGCGAAGGCGATTGAATGGGCTAAAAATCGGACAGGCTGTCCGGGGAAAAAAAAAAGGGGGGGTGTGGAAAAAGGGACAAAAGGGGTGCAACACGAGGACTTCCCAGGGGGTCACCCATCCTAGTACTACTCTCGCCCAAGCACGCTTAACTGCGGAGTTCTGATGGGATCCGGTGCATTAGTGCTGGTATGATCGCACCCGAAGATTAACCGCGACTTTATTTTTTTAAGCAGTACACGGGGAAAAAAATGAAATTGAATGGAACAGGATAATCTGGAAATGGTTTAAAAGGGAGAAATTGTCGAAAAGGAGGCGAAGGCGATTGAATGGGCTAAAAATCGGACAGGCTGTCCGGGGGAAAAAAAAAGGGGGGGTGGAAAAAGGGACAAAAGGGGTGCAACACGAGGACTTCCCAGGGGGTCACCCATCCTAGTACTGCTCTCGCCCAAGCACGCTTAACTGCGGAGTTCTGTTGGGATCCGGTGCATTAGTGCTGGTATGATCGCACCCGAAGATTAACCGCGACTTTATTGTTTTAAGCAGTAGACGGGGAAAAAAATGAAATTGAATGGAACAGGATAATCTGGAAATGGTTTAAAAGGGAGAAATTGTCGAAAAGGAGGCGAAGGCGATTGAATGGGCTAAAAATCGGACAGGCTGTCCGGGGAAAAAAAAAAGGGGGGGGTGGAAAAAGGAACAAAAGGGGTGCAACACGAGGACTTCCCAGGGGGTCACCCATCCTAGTACTACTCCCGCCCAAGCACGCTTAACTGCGGAGTTCTGATGGGATCCGGTGCATTAGTGCTGGTATGATCGCACCCGAAGATTAACCGCGACTTTATTGTTTTAAGCAGTAGACGGGGAAAAAAATGAAATTGAATGGAACAGGATAAACTGGAAATGCTTTAAAAGGGAGAAATTGTCGAAAAGGAGGCGAAGGCGATTGAATGGGCTAAAAATCGGACAGGCTGTCCGGGGAAAAAAAAAAAGGGGGGGGGTGGAAAAAGGGGTGCAACACGAAGACTTCCCAGGGGGTCACCCATCCTAGTACTACTCTCGCCCAAGCACGCTTAACTGCGGAGTTCTGATGGGATCCGGTGCATTAGTGCTGGTATGATCGCACCCGAAGATTAACCGCGACTTTATTGTTTTAAGTAGTAGACGGGAAAAAAAATGAAATTGAATGGAACAGGATAATCTGGAAATGGTTTAAAAGGGAGAAATTGTCGAAAAGGAGCCGAAGGCGATTGAATGGGCTAAAAATCGGACAGGCTGTCCGGTGAAAAAAAAAAAGGGGGGGTGGAAAAAGGGACAAAAGGGGTGCAACACGAGGACTTCCCAGGGGATCACCCATCCTAGTACTACTCTCGCCCAAGCACGCTTAACTGCGGAGTTTTGATGGGATCCGGTGCATTAGTGCTGGTATGATCGCACCCGAAGATTAACCGCGACTTTATTGTTTTAAGCAGTACACGGGGAAAAAAATGAAATTGAATGGAACAGGATAATCTGGAAATGGTTTAAAAGGGAGAAATTGTCGAAAAGGAGGCGAAGGCGATTGAATGGGCCAAAAATCGGACAGGCTGTCCGGGGAAAAAAAAAAGGGGGGGTGGGTGGAAAAAGGGACAAAAGGGGTGCAACACGAGGACTTCCCAGGGGGTCACCCATCGTAGTACTACTCTCGCCCAAGCACGCTTAACTGCGGAGTTCTGATGGGATCCGGTGCATTAGTGCTGGTACGATCGCACCCGAAGATTAACCGCGACTTTATTGTTTTAAGCAGTAGACGGGGAAAAAAATGAAATTGAATGGAACAGGATAATCTGGAAATGGTTTAAAAGGGAGAAATTGTCGAAAAGGAGGCGAAGGCGATTGAATGGGCTAAAAATCGGACAGGCTGTCCGGGGAAAAAAAAAATGGGGGGTGGAAAAAGGGACAAAAGGGGTGCAACACGAGGACTTCCCAGGGGGTCACCCATCCTAGTACTACTCTCTCCCAAGCACACTTAACTGCGGAGTTCTGATGGGATCCGGTGCATTAGTGCTGGTATGATCGCACCCAAAGATTAACCGCGACTTTATTGTTTTAAGCAGTAGACGGGGAAAAAAATGAAATTGATTGGAACAGGATAATCTGGAAATGGTTTAAAAGGGAGAAATTGTCGAAAAGGAGGCGAAGGCGATTGAATGGGCTAAAAATCGAACAGGCTGTCCGGGGAAAAAAAAAAGGAGGGGGGGTGGAAAAAGGGACAAAAGGGGTGCAACACGAGGACTTCCCAGGGGGTCACCCATCCTAGTACTACTCTCTCCCAAGCACACTTAACTGCGGAGTTCTGATGGGATCCGGTGCATTAGTGCTGGAATGATCGCACCCAAAGATTAATCGCGACTTTATTGTTTTAAGCAGTAGACGGGGAAAAAAATGAAATTGATTGGAACAGGATAATCTGGAAATGGTTTAAAAGGGAGAAATTGTCGAAAAGGAGGCGAAGGCGATTGAATGGGCTAAAAATCGGACAGGCTGTCCGGGGAAAAAAAAAAGGGGGGGGTGGAAAAAGGGACAAAAGGGGTGCAACACGAGGACTTCCCAGGGGGTCACCCATCCTAGTACTACTCTCGCCCAAGCACGCTTAACTGCGGAGTTCTGATGGGATCCGGTGCATTAGTGCTGGTATGATGGCACCCGAAGATTAACCGCGACTTTATTGTTTTATGTAGTAGACGGGGAAAAAAATGAAATTGAATGGAACAGGATAATCTGGAAATGGTTTAAAAGGGAGAAATTGTCGAAAAGGAGGCGAAGGCGATTGAATAGGCTAAAAATCGGACAGGCTGTCCGGGGAAAAAAAAAAGGGGGGGAGGTGGAAAAAGGGACAAAAGGGGTGCAACACGAGGACTGCCCAGGGGGTCACCCATCCTAGTACTACTCTCGCCCAAGCACGCTTAACTGCAGAGTTCTGATGGCATCCGGTGCATTAGTGCTGGTATGATGGCCGCCGAAGATTAACCGCGACTTTATTGTTTTAAGCAGTAGACGGGGAAAAAAATGAAATTGAATGGAACAGGATAATCTGGAAATGGTTTAAAAGGGAGAAATTGTCGAAAATGAGGCGAAGGCGATTGAATGGGCTAAAAATCGGACAGGCTGTCCGGGGAAAAAAAAAGGGGGGGGGTGGAAAAAGGGACAAAAGGGGTGCAACACGAGGACTTCCCAGGGGGTCACCCATCCTAGTACTACTCTCGCCCAAGCACGCTTAACTGCGGAGTTCTGATGCGATCCGGTGCATTAGTGCTGGTATGATCGCACCCGAAGATTAACCGCGACTTTATTGTTTTAAGCAGTAGACGGGGAAAAAAAATGAAATTGAATGGAACAGGATAATCTGGAAATGGTTTAAAAGGGAGAAATTGTCGAAAAGGAGGCGAAGGCGATTGAATGGGCTAAAAATCGGACAGGCTGTCCGGGGAAAAAAAAAAGGGGGGGTGGAAAAATGGACAAAAGGGGTGCAACACGAGGACTTCCCAGGGGGTCACCCATCCTAGTACTACTCTCGCCCAAACACGCTTAACTGCGGAGTTCTGATGGGATCCGGTGCATTAGTGCTGGTATGATCGCACCCGAAGATTAACCGCGACTTTATTGTTTTAAGCAGTAGACGGGGAAAAAAATGAAATTGAATGGAACAGGATAAACTGGAAATGGTTTAAAAGGGAGAAATTGTCGAAAAGGAGGCGAAGGCGATTGAATGGGCTAAAAATCGTACAGGCTGTCCGGGGAAAAAAAAAAAGGGCGGGGGTGGAAAAAGGGATGCAACACGAGGACTTCCCAGGGGGTCACCCATCCTAGTACTACTCTCGCCCAAGCACGCTTAACCGCGGAGTTCTGATGGGATCCGGTGCATTAGTGCTGGTATGATCGCACCCGAAGATTAACCGCGACTTTATTTTTTTAAGCAGTACACGGGGAAAAAAATGAAATTCAATGGAACAGGATAATCTGGAAATGGTTTAAAAGGGAGAAATTGTCGAAAAGGAGGCGAAGGCGATTGAATGGGCTAAAAATCGGACAGGCTGTCCGGGGAAAAAAAAAAAGGGGGGTGGAAAAAGGGACAAAAGGGGTGCAACACGAGGACTTCCCAGGGGGTCACGCATCCAAGTACTACTCTCGCCCAAGCACGCTTAACTGCGGACTTCTGATGGGATCCGGTGCATTAGTGCTGGTATGATCGCACCCGAAGATTAACCGCGACTTTATTGTTTTAAGCAGTATACGGGGAAAAAAATGAAATTGAATGGAACAGGATAATCTGGAAATGGTTTAAAAGGGAGAAATTGTCGAAAAGGAGGCGAAGGCGATTGAATGGGCTAAAAATCGGACAGGCCGTCCGGGGAAAAAAAAAAGGTGGGGGTGGAAAAAGGGACAAAAGGGGTCCAACACGAGGACTTCCCAGGGGGTCACCCATCCTAGTACTACTCTCGCCCAAGCACGCTTAACTGCGGAGTTCTGATGGGGTCCGGTGCATTAGTGCTGGTATGATCGCACCCGAAGATTAACCGCGACTTTATTGTTTTAAGCAGTAGACGGGGAAAAAAATGAAATTGAATGGAACAGGATAATCTGGAAATGGTTTAAAAGGGAGAAATTGTCGAAAAGGAGGCGAAGGCGATTGAATGGGCTAAAAATCGGACAGGCTGTCCGGGGAAAAAAAAAAGGGGGGGAGGTGGAAAAAGGGACAAAAGGGGTGCAACACAAGGACTTCCCAGGGGGTTACCCATCCTAGTACTACTCTCGCCCAAGCACGCTTAACTGCGGAGTTCTGATGGGATCCGGTGCATTAGTGCTGGTATGATCGCCCCCGAAGATTAACCGCGACTTTATTGTTTTAAGCAGTACACGGGGAAAAAAATGAAATTGAATGGAACAGGATAATCTGGAAATGGTTTAAAAGGGAGAAATTGTCGAAAAGGAGGCGAAGGCGATTCAATGGGCTAAAAATCGGACAGGCTGTCCGGGGAAAAAAAAAGAGGGGGGGGTGGAAAAAGGGACAAAAGGGGTGCAACACGAGGACTTCCCAGGGGGTCAGTCATCCTAGTACTACTCTCGCCCAAGCACGCTTAACTGCGGAGTTCTGATGGGATCCGGTGCATTAGTGCTGGTATGATCGCACCCGAAGATTAACCGCGACTTTATTGTTTTAAGCAGTAGACGGGGAAAAAAATGAAATTGAATGGAACAGGATAATCTGGAAATGGTTTAAAAGGGAGAAATTGTCGAAAAGGAGGCGAAGGCGATTGAATGGGCTAAAAATCGGACAGGCTGTCCGGGGAAAAAAAAAAGGGGGGGAGGTGGAAAAAGGGACAAAAGGGGTGCAACACGAGGACTTCCCAGGGGGTTACCCATCCTAGTACTACTCTCGCCCAAGCACGCTTAACTGCGGAGTTCTGATGGGATCCGGTGCATTAGTGCTGGTATGATCGCCCCCGAAGATTAACCGCGACTTTATTGTTTTAAGCAGTAGACGGGGAAAAAAATGAAATTGAATGGAACAGGATAATCTGGAAATGGTTTAAAAGGGAGAAATTGTCGAAAAGGAGGCGAAGGCGATTGAATGGGCTAAAAATCGGACAGGTTGTCCGGGGAAAAAAAAAAGGGGAGGTGGAAAAAGGGACAAAAGGGGTTCAACACGAGGACTTCCCAGGGGGTCACCCATCCTAGTACTACTCTCGCCCAAGCACGCTTAATTGCGGAGTTCTGATGGGATCCGGTGCATTAGTGCTGGTATGATCGCACCCGAAGATTAACCGCGACTTTATTGTTTTAAGCAGTAGACGGGGAAAAAAATGAAATTGAATGGAACAGGATAATCTGGAAATGGTTTAAAAGGGAGAAATTGTCGAAAAGGAGGCGAGGCGATTGAATGGGCTAAAAATCGGACAGGCTGTCCGGGGAAAAAAAAACGGGGGGGGCTGGAAAAAGGGACAAAAGGGGTGCAACATGAGGACTTCCCAGGGGGTCACCCATCCTAGTACTACTCTCGCCCAAGCACGCTTAACTGCGGAGTTCTGATGGGATCCGGTGCATTAGTGCTGGTATGATCGCACCCGAAGATTAACCGCGACTTTATTGTTTTAAGCAGTACACGGGGAAAAAAATGAAATTGAATGGAACAGGATAATCTGGAAATGGTTTAAAAGGGAGAAATTGTCGAAAAGGAGGCGAAGGCGATTGAATGGGCTAAAAATCGGACAGGCTGTCCGGGGAAAAAAAAAAGGGGGGGGGTGGAAAAAGGGACACAAGGGGTGCAACACGAGGACTTCCGAGGGGGTCACCCATCCTAGTACTACTCTCGCCCAAGCACGCTTAACTGCGGAGTTCTGATGGGATCCGGTGCATTAGTGCTGGTATGATCGCACCCGAAGATTAACCGCGACTTTATTGTTTTAAGCAGTAGACGGGGAAAAAAATGAAATTGAATGGAACAGGATAATCTGGAAATGGTTTAAAAAGGAGAAATTGTCGAAAAGGAGGCGAGGCGATTGAATGGGCTAAAAATCGGACAGGCTGTCCGGGGAAAAAAAAAAAGGGGGGGCTGGAAAAAGGGACAAAAGGGGTGCAACATGAGGACTTCCCAGGGGGTCACCCATCCTAGTACTACTCTCGCCCAAGCACGCTTAACTGCGGAGTTCTGATGGGATCCGGTGCATTAGTGCTGGTATGATCGCACCCGAAGATTAACCGCGACTTCATTGTTTTAAGCAGTACACGGGGAAAAAAATGAAATTGAATGGAACAGGATAATCTGGAAATGGTTTAAAAGGGAGAAATTGTCGAAAAGGAGGCGAAGGCGATTGAATGGGCTAAAAATCGGACAGGCTGTCCGGGGAAAAAAAAAGGGCGGGGGGTGGAAAAAGGGACAAAAGGGGTGCAACACGAGGACTTCCGAGGGGGTCACCCATCCTAGTACTACTCTCGCCCAAGCACGCTTAACTGCGGAGTTCTGATGAGATCCGGTGCATTAGTGCTGGTATGATCGCACCCGAAAATTAACCGCGACTTTATTGTTTTAAGCAGTACACGGGGAAAAAAATGAAATTGAATGGAACAGGATAATCTGGAAATGGTTTAAAAGGGAGAAATTGTCGAAAAGGAGGCGAAGGCGTTTGAATGGGCTAAAAATCGAACAGGCTGTCCGGGGAAAAAAAAAAGGGGGGGTGTGGAAAAAGGGACAAAAGGGGTGCAACACGAGGACTTCCCAGGGGGTCACCCATCCTAGTACTACTCTCGCCCAAGCACGCTTAACTGCGTAGTTCTGATGGGATCCGGTGCATTAGTGCCGGTATGATCGCACCCGAAGATTAACCGCGACTTTATTGTTTTAAGCAGTAGACGGGGAAAAAAATGAAATTGAATGGAACAGGATAATCTGGAAATGGTTTAAAAGGGAGAAATTGTCGAAAAGTAGGCGAAGGCGATTGAATGGGCTAAAAATCGGACAGGCTGTCCGGGGAAAAAAAAAAGGGGGGGGTGGAAAAAGGGACAAAAGGGGTGCAACACGAGGACTTCCCAGGGGGTCACCCATCCTAGTACTACTCTCACCCAAGCACGCTTAACTGCGGAGTTCTGATGGGATCCGGTGCATTAGTGCTGGTATGATCGCACCCGAAGATTAACCACGACTTTATTGTTTTAAGCAGTAGACGGGGAAAAAAATGAAATTGAATGGAACAGGATAATCTGGAAATGGTTTAAAAGGGAGAAATTGTCGAAAAGGAGGCGAAGGGGATTGAATGGGCTAAAAATCGGACAGGCTGTCCGGGGAAAAAAAAAAAGGGGGGGGGTGGAAAAAGAGACAAAAGGGGTGCAACACGAGGACTTCCCAGGGGGTCACCCATCCTACTACTACTCTCGCCCAAGCACGGTTAACTGCGGAGTTCTGATGGGATCCGGTGCATTAGTGCTGGTATGATCGCACCCGAAGATTAACCGCGACTTTATTGTTTTAAGCAGTACACGGGAAAAAAATGAAATTGAATGGAACAGGATAATCTGGAAATGGTTGAAAAGGGAGAAATTGTCGAAAAGGAGGCGAAGGCGATTGAATGGGCTAAAAATCGGACAGGCTGTCCGGGGAAAAAAAAAAAGGGGGGGGGTGTGGTAAAAGGGACAAAAGGGGTGCAACACGAGGACTTCCCAGGGGGTCACCCATCCTAGTACTACTCTCGCCCAAGCACGCTTAACTGCGGATTTCTGATGGGATCCGGTGCATTAGTGCTGGTATGATCGCACCCGAAGATTAACCGCGACTTTATTGTTTTAAGCAGTAGACGGGGAAAAAAATGAAATTGAATGGAACAGGATAATCTGGAAATGGTTTAAAAGGGAGAAATTGTCGAAAAGGAGGCGAAGGCGATTGAATGGGCTAAAAATCGGACAGGCTGTCCGGGGAAAAAAAAAAAGGGGGGGGGTGGAAAAAGGGACAAAAGGGGTGCAACACGAGGACTTCCCAGGGGGTCACCCATCCTAGTACTACTCTCGCCCAGGCACGCTTAACTGCGGAGTTCTGATGGGATCCGGTGCATTAGTGCTGGTATGATCGCACCCGAAGATTAACCGCGACATTTTTGTTTTAAGCAGTACACGGGGAAAAAAATGAAATTGAATGGAACAGGATAATCTGGAAATAGTTTAAAAGGGAGAAATTGTCGAAAAGGAGGCGAAGGCGATTGAATGGGCTAAAAAACGGACAGGCTGTCCGGGGAAAAAAAAAAGGGGGGGGTGGAAAAAGGGACAAAAGGGGTGCAACACGAGGACTTCCCAGGGGGTCACCCATCCTAGTACTACTCTCGCCGAAGCACGCTTAACTGCGGAGTTCTAATGGGATCCGGTGCATTAGTGCTGGTATGATCGCACCCGAAGATTAACCGCGACTTTATTGTTTTAAGCAGTAGACGGGGAAAAAAATGAAATTGAATGGAACAGAATAATCTGGAAATGGTTTAAAAGGGAGAAATTGTCGAAAGGAGGCGAAGGCGATTGAATGGGCTAAAAATCGGACAGGCTGTCCGGGGAAAAAAAAAAAGGGGGGGGGGTGGAGAAAGGCACAAAAGGGGTGCAACAGGAGGACTTCCCAGGGGGTCAGCCATCCTAGTACTACACTCGCCCAAGCACGCTTAACTGCGGAGTTCTGATGGGATCCGGTGCATTAGTGCTGGTATGATCGCACCCGAAGATTAAACGTGACTTTATTGTTTTAAGCAGTACACGGGGAAAAAAATGAAATTGAATGGAACAGGATAATCTGGAAATGGTTTAAAAGGGAGAAATTGTCGAAAAGGAGGCGAAGGCGATTGAATGGGCTAAAAATCGGACAGGCTGTCCGGGGAAAAAAAAAAAGGGGGGGCTGGAAAAAGGGACAAAAGGGGTGCAACATGAGGACTTCCCAGGGGGTCACCCATCCTAGTACTACTCTCGCCCAAGCACGCTTAACTGCGGAGTTCTGATGGGATCCGGTGCATTAGTGCTGGTATGATCGCACCCGAAGATTAACCGCGACTTCATTGTTTTAAGCAGTACACGGGGAAAAAAATGAAATTGAATGGAACAGGATAATCTGGAAATGGTTTAAAAGGGAGAAATTGTCGAAAAGGAGGCGAAGGCGATTGAATGGGCTAAAAATCGGACAGGCTGTCCGGGGAAAAAAAAAGGGGGGGGGGTGGAAAAAGGGACAAAAGGGGTGCAACACGAGGACTTCCGAGGGGGTCACCCATCCTAGTACTACTCTCGCCCAAGCACGCTTAACTGCGGAGTTCTGATGAGATCCGGTGCATTAGTGCTGGTATGATCGCACCCGAAAATTAACCGCGACTTTATTGTTTTAAGCAGTACACGGGGAAAAAAATGAAATTGAATGGAACAGGATAATCTGGAAATGGTTTAAAAGGGAGAAATTGTCGAAAAGGAGGCGAAGGCGTTTGAATGGGCTAAAAATCGAACAGGCTGTCCGGGGAAAAAAAAAAGGGGGGGTGTGGAAAAAGGGACAAAAGGGGTGCAACACGAGGACTTCCCAGGGGGTCACCCATCCTAGTACTACTCTCGCCCAAGCACGCTTAACTGCGTAGTTCTGATGGGATCCGGTGCATTAGTGCCGGTATGATCGCACCCGAAGATTAACCGCGACTTTATTGTTTTAAGCAGTAGACGGGGAAAAAAATGAAATTGAATGGAACAGGATAATCTGGAAATGGTTTAAAAGGGAGAAATTGTCGAAAAGGAGGCGAAGGCGATTGAATGGGCTAAAAATCGGACAGGCTGTCCGGGGAAAAAAAAAAGGGGGGGTGGAAAAAGGGACAAAAGGGGTGCAACACGAGGACTTCCCAGGGGGTCACCCATCCTAGTACTACTCTCGCCCAAGCACGCTTAACTGCGGAGTTCTGATGGGATCCGGTGCATTAGTGCTGGTATGATCGCACCCGAAGATTAACCACGACTTTATTGTTTTAAGCAGTAGACGGGGAAAAAAATGAAATTGAATGGAACAGGATAATCTGGAAATGGTTTAAAAGGGAGAAATTGTCGAAAAGGAGGCGAAGGGGATTGAATGGGCTAAAAATCGGACAGGCTGTCCGGGGAAAAGAAAAAAGGGGGGGGGTGGAAAAAGAGACAAAAGGGGTGCAACACGAGGACTTCCCAGGGGGTCACCCATCCTACTACTACTCTCGCCCAAGCACGGTTAACTGCGGAGTTCTGATGGGATCCGGTGCATTAGTGCTGGTATGATCGCACCCGAAGATTAACCGCGACTTTATTGTTTTAAGCAGTACACGGGAAAAAAATGAAATTGAATGGAACAGGATAATCTGGAAATGGTTGAAAAGGGAGAAATTGTCGAAAAGGAGGCGAAGGCGATTGAATGGGCTAAAAATCGGACAGGCTGTCCGGGGAAAAAAAAAAAGGGGGGGGGGTGTGGTAAAAGGGACAAAAGGGGTGCAACACGAGGACTTCCCAGGGGGTCACCCATCCTAGTACTACTCTCGCCCAAGCACGCTTAACTGCGGATTTCTGATGGGATCCGGTGCATTAGTGCTGGTATGATCGCACCCGAAGATTAACCGCGACTTTATTGTTTTAAGCAGTAGACCGGGAAAAAAATGAAATTGAATGGAACAGGATAATCTGGAAATGGTTTAAAAGGGAGAAATTGTCGAAAAGGAGGCGAAGGCGATTGAATGGGCTAAAAATCGGACAGGCTGTCCGGGAAAAAAAAAAAAGGGGGGGGGGTGGAAAAAGGGACAAAAGGGGTGCAACACGAGGACTTCCCAGGGGGTCACCCATCCTAGTACTACTCTCGCCCAAGCACGCTTAACTGCGGAGTTCTGATGGGATCCGGTGCATTAGTGCTGGTATGATCGCACCCGAAGATTAACCGCGACATTTTTGTTTTAAGCAGTACACGGGGAAAAAAATGAAATTGAATGGAACAGGATAATCTGGAAATAGTTTAAAAGGGAGAAATTGTCGAAAAGGAGGCGAAGGCGATTGAATGGGCTAAAAAACGGACAGGCTGTCCGGGGAAAAAAAAAAAGGGGGGGTGGAAAAAGGGACAAAAGGGGTGCAACACGAGGACTTCCCAGGGGGTCACCCATCCTAGTACTACTCTCGCCGAAGCACGCTTAACTGCGGAGTTCTAATGGGATCCGGTGCATTAGTGCTGGTATGATCGCACCCGAAGATTAACCGCGACTTTATTGTTTTAAGCAGTAGACGGGGAAAAAAATGAAATTGAATGGAACAGAATAATCTGGAAATGGTTTAAAAGGGAGAAATTGTCGAAAGGAGGCGAAGGCGATTGAATGGGCTAAAAATCGGACAGGCTGTCCGGGGAAAAAAAAAAAGGGGGGGGGGTGGAGAAAGGCACAAAAGGGGTGCAACAGGAGGACTTCCCAGGGGGTCAGCCATCCTAGTACTACACTCGCCCAAGCACGCTTAACTGCGGAGTTCTGATGGGATCCGGTGCATTAGTGCTGGTATGATCGCACCCGAAGATTAAACGTGACTTTATTGTTTTAAGCAGTACACGGGGAAAAAAATGAAATTGAATGGAACAGGATAATCTGGAAATGGTTTAAAAGGGAGAAATTGTCGAAAAGGAGGCGAAGGCGATTGAATGGGCTAAAAATCGGACAGGCTGTCCGGGGAAAAAAAAAAAAAGGGGGGGGGGTGGAAAAAGGGACAAAAGGAGTGCAACACGAGGACTTCCCAGGGGGTCACCCATCCTAGTACTACTCTCGCCCAAGCACGCTTAACTGCGCAGTTCTGATGGGATCCGGTGCATTAGTGCTGGTATGATCGCACCCGTAGATTAACCGCGACTTTATTGTTTTAAGCAGTACACGGGGAAAAAAATGAAATTGAATGGAACAGGATAATCTGGAAATGGTTTAAAAGGGAGAAATTGTCGAAAAGGAGGCGAAGGCGATTGAATGGGCTAAAAATCGGACAGGCTGTCCGGGGAAAAAAAAAAGAGGGGGGGGTTGGAAAAATGGACAAAAGGAGTGCAACACGAGGACTTCCCCGGGGGTCACCCATCCTAGTACTACTCTCGCCCAAGCACGCTTAACTGCGGAGTTCTGATGGGATCCGGTGCATTAGTGCTGGTATGATCACACCCGAAGATTAACCGCGACTTTATTGTTTTAAGCAGTACACGGGGAAAAAAATGAAATTGAATGGAACAGGATAATCTAGAAATGGTTTAAAAGGGAGAAATTGTCGAAAAGGAGGCGAAGGCGATTGAATGGGCTAAAAATCGGACAGGCTGTCCGGGGAAAAAAAAAAGGGGGGGGGTGGAAAAAGGAACAAAAGGGGTGCAACACGAGGACTTCCCAGGGGGTCACCCATCCTAGTACTACTCTCGGCCAAGCACGCTTAACTGCGGAGTTCTGATGGGATCCGGTGCATTAGTGCTGGTATGATCGCACCCGAAGATTAACCGCGACTTTATTGTTTTAAGCAGTAGACGGGGAAAAAAATGAAATTGAATGGAACAGGATAATCTGGAAATGGTTTAAAAGGGAGAAATTGTCGAAAAGGAGGCGAAGGCGATTGAATGGGCTAAAAATCGGACAGGCTGTCCGGGGAAAAAAAAAAAGGGGGGGGTGGAAAAAGGGACAAAAGGGGTGCAACACGAGGACTTCCCAGGGGGTCACCCATCCTAGTACTACTCTCGCCCAAGCACGCTTAACTGCGGAGTTCTGATGGGATCCGGTGCATTAGTGCTGGTATGATCCCACCCGAAGATTAACCGCGACTTTATTGTTTTAAGCAGTACACGGGGAAAAAAATGAAATTGAATGGAACAGGATAATCTGGAAATGGTTTAAAAGGGAGAAATTGTCGAAAAGGAGGCGATGGTGATTGAATGGGCTAAAAATCGGACAGGCTGTCCGGGGAAAAAAAAAAGGGGGTGGTGGAAAAAGGGACAAAAGGGGTGCAACACGGGGACTTCCCAGGGGGTCACCCATCCTAGTACTACTCTCGCCCAAGCACGCTTAACTGCGGAGTTCTGATGGGATCCGGTGCATTAGTGCTGGTATGATCGCACCCGAAGATTAACCACGACTTTATTGTTTTAAGCAGTAGACGGGGAAAAAAATGAAATTGAATGGAACAGGATAATCTGGAAATGGTTTAAGAGGGAGAAATTGTCGAAAAGGAGGCGAAGGGGATTGAATGGGCTAAAAATCGGACAGGCTGTCCGGGGAAAAAAAAAAAGGGGGGGGGTGGAAAAAGAGACAAAAGGGGTGCAACACGAGGACTTCCCAGGGGGTCACCCATCCTAGTACTACTCTCGCCCAAGCACGCTTAACTGCGGAATTCTGATGGGATCCGGTGCATTAGTGCTGGTATGATCGCACCCGAAAATTAACCGCGACTTTATTGTTTTAAGCAGTACACGGGGAAAAAAATGAAATTGAATGGAACAGGATAATCTGGAAATGGTTTAAAAGGGAGAAATTGTCGAAAAGGAGGCGAAGGCGATTGAATGGGCTAAAAATCGGACAGGCTGTCCGGGGAAAAAAAAAAGGGGGGGGTGTGGAAAAAGGGACAAAAGGGGTGCAACACGAGGACTTAGCAGGGGGTCACCCATCCTAGTACTACTCTCGCCCAAGCACGCTTAACTGCGGAGTTCTGATGGGATCCGGTGCATTAGTGCTGGTATGATCGCACCCGAAGATTAACCGCGACTTTATTGTTTTAAGCAGTACACGGGGAAAAAAATGAAATTCAATGGAACAGGATAATCTGGAAATGGTTTAAAAGGGAGAAATTGTCGAAAAGGAGGCGAAGGCGATTGAATGGGCTAAAAATCGGACAGGCTGTCCGGGGAAAAAAAAAAGGGGGGGGTGGAAAAAGGGACAAAATGGGTGCAACACGAGGACTGCCCAGGGGGTCACCCATCCTAGTACTACTCTCGCCAAGCACGCTTAACTGCGGAGTTCTGATGGGATCCGGTGCATTAGTGCTGGTATGATCGCACCCGAAGATTAACCACGACTTTATTGTTTTAAGCAGTAGACGGGGAAAAAAATGAAATTGAATGGAACAGGATAATCTGGAAATGGTTTAAAAGGGAGAAATTGTCGAAAAGGAGGCGAAGGGGATTGAATGGGCTAAAAATCGGACAGGCTGTCCGGGGAAAAAAAAAAGGGGGGGTGGAAAAAGAGACAAAAGGGGTGCAACACGAGTACTTCCCAGGGGGTCACCCATCCTAGTACTACTCTCGCCCAATCACGCTTAACTGCGGAGTTCTGATGGGATCCGGTGCATTAGTGCTGGTATGATCGCACCCGAAGATTAACCGCGACTTTATTGTTTTAAGCAGTACACGGGGAAAAAAATGAAATTGAATGGAACAGGATAATCTGGAAATGGTTTAAAAGGGAGAAATTGTCGAAAAGGAGGCGAAGGCGATTGAATGGGCTAAAAATCGGACAGGCTGTCCGGGGAAAAAAAAAAGGGGGGGGGTGGAAAAAGGGACAAAATGGGTGCAACACGAGGACTTCCCAGGGGGTCACCCATCCTAGTACTACTCTCGCCCAAGCACGCTTAACTGCAGAGTTCTGATGGGATCCGGTGCATTAGTGCTGGTATGATCGCACCCGAAGATTAACCGCGACTTTATTGTTTTAAGCAGTACACGGGGAAAAAAATGAAATTGAATGGAACAGGATAATCTGGAAATAGTTTAAAAGGGAGAAATTGTCGAAAAGGAGGCGAAGGCGATTGAATGGGCTAAAAATTGGACAGGCTGTCCGGGGAAAAAAAAAAGGGGGGGGTGGAAAAAGGGACAAAAGGGGTGCAACACGAGGACTTCCCAGGGGGTCACCCATCCTAGTACTACTCTCGCCCGAGCACGCTTAACTGCGGAGTTCTGATGGGATCCGGTGCATTAGTGCTGGTATGATCGCACCCGAAGATTAACCGCGGCTTTATTGATTTAAGCAGTAGACGTGGAAAAAAATGAAATTGAATGGAACAGGATAATCTGGAAATGGTTTAAAAGGGAGAAATTGTCGAAAGGAGGCGAAGGCGATTGAATGGGCTAAAAATCGGACAGGTTGTCCGGGGAAAAAAAAAACGGGGGGGGGTGGAAAAAAGGACAAAAGGGGTGCAACACGAGGACTTCCCAGGGGGTCACCCATCCTAGTACTACTCTCGCCCAAGCACAGTTAACTGCGGAGTTCTGATGGGATCCGGTGCATTAGTGCTGGTATGATTGCACCCGAAGATTAACCGCGACTTTATTGTTTTAAGCAGTACACGGGGAAAAAAATGAAATTGAATGGAACAGGATAATCTGGAAATGGTTGAAAAGGGAGAAATTGTCGAAAAGGAGGCGAAGGCGATTGAATGGGCTAAAAATCGGACAGGCTGTCCGGGGAAAGAAAAAGGGGGGGGGGGGTGTGGAAAAAGGGACAAAAGGGGTGCAACACGAGGACTTCCCAGGGGGTCACCCATCCTAGTACTACTCTCGCCCAAGCACGCTTAACTGCGGAGTTCTGATGGGATCCGGTGCATTAGTGCTGGTATGATCGCACCCGAAGATTAAACGCGACTTTATTGTTTTAAGCAGTACACGGGGAAAAAAATGAAATTGAATGGAACAGGATAATCTGGAAATGGTTTAAAAGGGAGAAATTGTCGAAAAGGAGGCGAGGCGATTGAATGGGCTAAAAATCGGACAGGCTGTCCGGGGAAAAAAAAAGGGGGGGGGGTGGAAAAATGGACAAAAGGGGTGCAACACGAGGACTTCCCAGGGGGTCACCCATCCTAGTACTACTCTCGCCCAAGCACGCTTAACTGCGGAGTTCTGATGGGATCCGGTGCATTAGTGCTGGTATGATCGCACCCGAAGATTAACCGCGACTTTATTGTTTTAAGCAGTACACGGGGAAAAAAATGAAATTGAATGGAACAGGATAATCTGGAAATGGTTTAAAAGGGAGAAATTGTCGAAAAGGAGGCGAAGGCGATTGAATGGGCTAAAAATCGGACAGGCTGTCCGGGGAAAAAAAAAAGGGGGGGGTGGAAAAAGGGACAAAAGGGGTGCAACACGAGGACTTCCCAGGGGGTCACCCATCCTAGTACTACTCTCGCCCAAGCACGCTTAACTGCGGAGTTCTGATGGGATCCGGTGCATTAGTGCTGGTATGATCGCACCCGAAGATTAACCGCGACTTTATTGTTTTAAGCAGTAGACGGGGAAAAAAATGAAATTGAATGGAACAGGATAATCTGGAAATGGTTTAAAAGGGAGAAATTGTCGAAAAGGAGGCGAAGGCGATTGAATGGGCTAAAAATCGGACAGGCTGTCCGGGGAAAAAAAAAAAGGGGGGGGGGGTGGAAAAAGAGACAAAAGGGGTGCAACACGAGGACTTCCCAGGGGGTCACCCATCCTAGTACTACTCTCGCCTAAACACGCTTAACTGCGGAGTTCTGATGGGATCCGGTGCATTAGTGCTGGTATGATCGCACCCGAAGATTAACCGAGACTTTATTGTTTGAAGCAGTAGCCGGGAAAAAAATGAAATTGAATGGAACAGGATAATCTGGAAATGGTTTAAAAGGGAGAAATTGTCGAAAAGGAGGCGAAGGCGATTGAATGGGCTAAAAATCGGACAGGCTGTCCGGGGAAAAAAAAAGGGGGGGGGTGGAAAAAGGGACAAAAGGGGTGCAACACGAGGACTTCCCAGGGGGTCACCCATCCTAGTACTACTCTCGCGCAAACACGCTTAACTGCGGAGTTCTGATGGGATCCGGTGCATTTGTGCTGGTATGATCGCACCCGAAGATTAACCGCGACTTTATTGTTTTATGCAGTACACGGGGAAAAAAATGAAATCGAATGGAACAGGATAATCTGGAAATGGTTTAAAAGGGAGAAATTGTCGAAAAGGAGGCGAAGGCGATTGAGTGGGCTAAAAATCGGACAGGCTATCCGGGGGAAAAAAAAAAGGGGGGGTGGAAAAAGGGACAAATGGGGTGCAACACGAGGACTTCCCAGGGGGTCACCCATCCTAGTACAACTCTCGCCCAAGCACGCTTAACTGCGGAGTTCTGATGGGATCCGGTGCATTAGTGCTGGTATGATCGCACCCGAAGATTAACCGCGACTTTATTGTTTTAAGCAGCAGACGGGGAAAAAAATGAAATTGAATGGAAGAGGATAATCTGGAAATGGTTTAAAAGGGAGAAGTTTGTCGAAAAGGAGGCGAAGGCGATTGAATGAGCTAAAAATCGGACAGGCTGTCCGGGGAAAAAAAAAAAGGGGTGGGGGGGTGGAAAAAGGGGTGCAACACGAGGACTTCCCAGGGGGTCACCCATCCTAGTACTACTCTCGCCCAAGCACGCTTAACTGCGGAGTTCTGATGGGATCCGGTGGAATAGTGCTGGTGTGATCGCACCCGAAGATTAACCGCGACTTTACTGTTTTAAGCTGTAGACGGGGAAAAAAATGAAATTGAATGGAACAGGATAATCTGGAAATGGTTTAAAAGGGAGAAGTTTGTCGAAAAGGAGGCGAAGGCGATTTAATGGGCTAAAAATCGGACAGGCTGTCCGTGGAAAAAAAAAAGGGGAGGGGGGTGGAAAAAAGGGTGCAACACGAGGACTTCCCTGGGGGTCACCCATCCTAGTACAACTCTCGCCCAAGCACGCTTAACTGCGGAGTTCTGTTGGGATCCGGTGCATTAGTGCTGGTATGATCGCACCCGAAGATTAACCGCGACTTTATTGTTTTAAGGAGTAGACGGGGAAAAAAATGAAATTGATTGGAACAGGATAATCTGGAAATGGTTTAAAAGGGAGAAGTTTGTTGAAAAGTATGCGAAGGCGATTGAATTGGCTAAAAATCGGACAGGCTGTCCGGGGAAAAAAAAAAAAGGGGAGGGGGGTGGAAAAAGGGGTGCGACACGAGGACTTCCCAGGGGGTCACCCATCCTAGTACTACTCTCGCCAAAGCACGCTTAATTGCGGAGTTCTGATGGGATCCGATGGATTAGTGCTGGTGTGATTGCACCCGAAGATTAACCGCGACTTTATTGTTTTAAGCAGTAGACGGGGAAAAAAATGAAATTGAATGGAACAGGATAATCTGGAAATGGTTTAGAAGGGAGAAGTTTTTCGAAAAGGAGGCGAACGCGATTGAATGGGATAAAAATCGGACAGGCTGTCCGGGGAAAAAAAAACAGGGGAGGGGGGGTGGAAAAAGGGGTGCAACACGAGGACTTCACAGGGGGTCACCCATCCAAGTACTATTCTCGCCCAAGCACGCTTAACTGCGGAGTTCTGATTGGATCCGGTGCATTGGTGCTTGTATGATCGCACCCGAAGATTAACCGCGACTTTATTGTTTTAAGCAGTAGACGGGGAAAAAAATGAAATTGAATGGAACAGGATAATCTGGAAATGGTTTAAAAGGGAGAAGTTTGTCGAAAAGGAGGCGAAGACGATTGAATGGGCTAAAAATCGGATAGGCTGTCTGGGGAAAAAAAAAAAAGGGGAGTGGGGGTGGAAAAGGGGGTGCAACACGAGGACTTCCCAGGGGGTCACCTATCCTAGTACTACTCTCGCCCAAGCACGCTTAACTACGGAGTTCTGATGGGATCCGGTGCATTAGTGCTGGTATGATCGCACCCGAAGATTAACCGCGAGTTTAGTGTTTTAAGCAGCAGACGGGGGAAAAAATGAAATTGAATGGAACAGCATAATCTGGAAATGGTTTAAAAGGGAGAAGTTTGTCGAAAAGGAGGCGAAGGCGATTGAATGGGCTAAAAATCGGACAGGCTATCCGGGGAAAAAAAAAAAGGGGAGGGGGGTGGAAAAAAGGGTGCAACACGAGGACTTCCCAGGGGGTCACCCATCCTAGTACTACTCTCGCCCAAGCACGCTTAACTGCGGAGTTCTGATGGGATCCGGTGGATTAGTGCTGGTGTGATCGCACCCGAAGATTAACCGCGACTTTATTGTTTTAAGCAGTAGACGGGGAAAAAAATGAAATTGAATGGAACAGGATAATCTGGAAATGGTTTAAAAGGGAGAAGTTTGTCGAAAAGGAGGCGAAGGCGATTGAATGGGCTAAAAATCGGACAGGCTGTCCGCGGAAAAAAAAAAGGGGAGGGGGGGTGGAAAAAGGGGTGCAACACGAGGACTTCCCTGGGGTCAGCCATCCTAGTACTATTCTCGCCCAAGTACGCTTAACTGCGGAGTTCTGATGGGAACCGGTGCATTAGTGCTGGTATGATCGCACCCGAAGATTAACCGCGACTTTATTGTTTTAAGCAGTAGACGGGGAAAAAAATGAAATTGAATGGAACAGGATAATCTGGAAATGGTTTAGAAGGGAGAAGTTTGTCGAAAAGGAGGCGAAGGCGATTGAATGGGCTAAAAATCGGACAAGCTGTCCGGGGAAAAAAAAAAAGGAGAGGGGGGACGGAAAAAAGGGGGCAACACGAGGACTTCCCAGGGGGTCACCCATCCTAGTACTACTCTCGCCCAAGCACGCTTAACTGCGGAGTTCTGATGGGATCCGGTGTATTAGTGCTGGTATGATCGCACCCGAAGATTAGCCGCGACTTTATTGTTTTAAGCAGTAGACGGGGAAAAAAATGAAATTGAATGGAACAGGATAATCTGGAAATGGTTTAAAAGGGAGAAGTTTGTCGAAAATGAGGCGAAGGCGATTGAATGGGCTAAAAATCGGACAGGCTGTCCGGGGAAAAAAAAAAAGGGGAATGGGGGTGGAAAAAGGGGTGCAACACGATCACTTCCAGGGGGTCACCTATCCTAGTACTACTCTCGCCCAAGCACGCTTAACTACGGAGTTCTGATGGGATCCGGTGCATTAGTGCTGGTATGATCGCACCCGAAGATTAACCGCGACTTTATTGTTTTAAGCAGTAGACAGGGAAAAAAATGAAATTGAATGGAACAGGATAATCTGGAAATGGTTTAGAAGGGAGAAGTTTGTCGAAAAGGAGGCGAAGGCGATTGAATGGGCTAAAAATCGGACAGGCTGTCCGGGGAAAAAAAAAAAAGGGGAGGGGGGACGGAAAAAAGGGTGCAACACGAGGACTTCCCAGGGGGTCACCCATCCTAGTACTACTCTCGCCCAAGCACGCTTAACTGCGTAGTTCTGATGGGATCCGGTGCATTAGTGCTGGTATGATCGCACCCGAAGATTAGCCGCGACTTTATTGTATTAAGCTGTAGACGGGGAAAAAAATGAAATTGAATGGAACAGGATAATCTGGAAATGGTTTAAAAGAGAGAAGTTTGTCGAAAAGGAGGCGAAGGCGATTGAATGGGCTAAAAATCGGACAGGCTGGCCGGGGAAAAAAAAAATGGGAGGGGTGGTGGAATAAAGGGTGCAACACGAGGACTTCCCAGGGGGTCACCCATCCTAGTACTACTCTCGCCCAAGCACGCTTAACTGCGGAGTTCTGATGGGATCCGGTGCATTAGTGCTGGTGTGATCGCACTGGAAGATTAACCGCGACTTTATTGTTTCAAGCAGTAGAAGGGGAAAAAAATGAAATTGAATGGATAGGATAATCTGGAAATGGTTTAAAAGGGAGAAGTTTGTCGAAAAGGAGGCGAAGGAGATTGAATGGGCTAAAAATCGGACAGGCTGGCCGGGGAAAAAAAAAATGGGAGGGGGGGTGGAAAAAGTGGTGCAACATGAGGACTTCCCCGGGGGTCACCCATCCTAGTACTACTCTCGCCCAAGCACGCTTAACTGCGGAGTTCTGATGGGATCCGGTGCATTAGTGATGGTGTGATCGCACCCGAAGATTAGCTGCGGCTTTATTGTTTTAAGTAGTAGACGGGGAAAAAAATGAAATTGAATGGAACAGGATAATCTGGAAATGGTTTAAAAGGGAGAAGTTTGTCGAAAAGGAGGCGAAGGCGATTGAGTGGGCGAAAAATCGGACAGGCTGTCCGGGGAAAAAAAAAAGGGGAGGGGGGTGGAAAAAGGGGTGCAACACGAGGGCTTCCCAGGGGGTCACCCATCCTAGTACCACTCTCGCCGAAGCACGCTTAACTGTGGAGTTCTGATGGGATCCGGTGCATTAGTGCTGGTATGATCGCACCCGAAGATTAACCGCGACTTTATTGTTTTAAGCAGTAGACGGGGAAAAAAATGAAATTGAATGGAATAGGATAATCTGGAAATGGTTTAAAAGGGAGAAGTTTGTCGAAAAGGAGGCGAAGGCGATTGAATGGGCTAAAAATCGGACAGACTGTCCGGAGAAAAAAAAAACTGGGAGGGGGGTGGAAAAAGGGGTGCAACACGAGGACCTCCCAGGGGGTCACCCATCCTAGTACTACTCTCGCCCAAGCACGCTTAACGGCGAAGTTCTGATGGGATCCGGTGCATTAGTGCTGGTATGATCGCACTTGAACATTAGCCGCGACTTTATTGTTTTAAGCAGTAGACGGGGAAAAAAATGAAATTGAATGGAACAGGATAATCTAGAAATGGTTTAAAAGGGAGAAGTTTGTCGAAAATGAGGCGAAGGCGATTGAATGGGCTAAAAATCGGACAGGCTGTCCGGGGAAAAAAAAAAAGGGGAGTGGGGGTGGAAAAAGGGGTGCAACACGATGACTTCCCTGGGGGTCACCTATCCTAGTACTACTCTCGCCCAAGCACGCTTAACTACGGAGTTCTGATGGGATCCGGTGCATTAGTGCTGGTATGATCGCACCCGAAGATTAACCGCGACTTTATTGTTTTAAGCAGTAGACGGGGAAAAAAATGAAATTGAATGGAACAGGATAATCTAGAAATGGTTTAGAAGGGAGAAGTTTGTCGAAAAGGAGGCGAAGGCGATTGAATGGGCTAAAAATCGGACAGGCTGTCCGGGGTAAAAAAAAAAAGGAGAGGGGGGACGGAAAAAAGGGTGCAACACGAGGACTTCCCTGGGGGTCACCCATCCTAGTACTACTCTCGCCCAAGCACGCTTAACTGCGGAGTTCTGATGGGATCCGGTGCATTAGTGCTGGTATGATCGCACCCGAAGATTAGCCGCGACTTTATTGGTTTAAGCAGTAGACGGGGAAAAAAATGAAATTGAATGGAACAGGATAATCTGGAAATGGTTTAAAAGGGAGAAGTTTGTCGAAAAGGAGGCGAAAGCGATTGAATGGGCTAAAAATCGGACAGGCTGGCCGGGGAAAAAAAAATGGGAGGGGTCGTGGAAAAAGGGGTGCAACACGAGGACTTCCCAGGGGGTCACCCATCCTAGTACAACTCTCGCCCAAGCACGCTTAACTGCGGAGTTCTGATGGGATCCGGTGCATTAGTGCTGGTGTGATCGCACTGGAAGATTTACCGCGACTTTATTGTTTCAAGCAGTAGAAGGGGAAAAAAATGAAATTGCATGGAACAGGATAATCTGGAAATGGTTTAAAAGGGAGAAGTTTGTCGAAAAGGAGGCGAAGGCGATTGAATGGGCTAAAAATCGGACAGGCTGGCCGGGGAAAAAAAAAAAGGGGAGGGGGGGTGGAAAAAGGGGTGCAACACGAGGACTTCCCCGGGGGTCACCCATCCTAGTACTACTCTCGCCCAAGCACGCTTAACTGCGGAGTTCTGATGGGATCCGGTGCATTAGTGATGGTGTGATCGCACCCGAAGATTAGCCGCGGCTTTATTGTTTTAAGCAGTAGACGGAGAAAAAAATGAAATTGAATGGAACAGGATAATCTGGAAATGGTTTAAAAGGGAGAAGTTTGTCGAAAAGGAGGCGAAGGCGATTGAGTGGGCGAAAAATCGGACAGGCTGTCCGGGGAAAAAAAAAAAGGGGAGGGGGGGTGGAAAAAGGGGTGCAACACGAGGACTTCCCAGGGGGTCACCCAACTTAGTACTACTCTCGCCCAAGCACACTTAACTGCGGAGTTTTGATGGGATCCGGTGCATTAGTGCTGGTATGATCGCACCCGAAGATTAACCGCGACTTTATTGTTTTAAGCAGTAGACGAGGAAAAAATGAAATTGAATGGAACAGGATAATCTGGAAATGGTTTAAAAGGGAGAAGTTTGTCGAAAAGGGGGCGAAGGCGATTGAATGGGCTAAAAATCGGACAGGCTGGCCGGGAAAAAAAAAAAAAGGGAGGGGGGTTGGAAAAAGGGGTGCAACACGAGGGCTTCCCAGGGGGTCACCCATCCTAGTACCACTCTCGCCGAAGCACGCTTAACTGTGGAGTTCTGATGGGATCCGGTGCATTAGTGCTGGAATGATCGCACCCGAAGATTAACCGCGACTTTATTGTTTTAAGCAGTAGACGGGGAAAAAAATGAAATTGAATGGAACAGGATAATCTGGAAATGGTTTAAAAGGGAGAAGTTTGTCGAAAAGGAGGCGAAGGCGATTGAATGGGCTAAAAATCGGACAGGCTGTCCGGAGAAAAAAAAAATGGGAGGGGGGTGGAAAAAGGGGTGCAACACAAGGACTTCCCAGGGGGTCACCCATCCTAGTACTACTCTCGCCCAAGCACGCTTAACGGCGAAGTTCTGATGGGATCCGGTGCATTAGTGCTGGTATGATCGCACCCGAAGATTAGCCGCGACTTTATTGTTTTAAGCAGTAGGCGGGGAAAAAAATGAAATTGAATGGAACAGGATAATCTGGAAATGGTTTAAAAGGGAGTAGTTTGTCGAAAAGGAGGCGAAGGCGATTGAATGGGCTAAAAATCGGACAGGCTGTCCGGGGAAAATAAAAAAGGAGAGGGGGTGGAAAAAGGGGTCAACTCGAGAACTTCCCAGGGGCTCACCCATCCTAGTACTACTCTCGCCCAAGCACGCTTAACTGTGGAGTTCTGATGGGATCCAGTGCATTAGTGCTGGTGTGATCGCACCGGAAGATTAACCGCGACTTTATTGTTTTAAACAGTAGACGGGCAAAAAAATGAAATTGAATGGAACAGGATAATCTGGAAATGGTTTAAAAGGGAGAAGTTTGTCGAAAATGAGGCGAAGGCGATTGAATGGGTTAAAAATCGGACAGGCTGTCCGGGGAAAAAAAAAAAGGGGAGTGGGGGTGGAAAAAGGGGTGCAACACGATGACTTCCAGGGGGTCACCTATCCTAGTACAACTCTCGCCCAAGCACGCTTAACTACGGAGTTCTGATGGGATCCGGTGCATTAGTGCTGGTATGATCGCACCCGAAGATTAACCGCGACTTTATTGTTTTAAGCAGTAGACAGGGAAAAAAATGAAATTGAATGGAACAGGATAATCTGGAAATGGTTTAGAAGGGAGAAGTTTGTCGAAAAGGAGGCGTAGGCAATTGAATGGGCTAAAAATCGGACAGGCTGTCCGGGGAAAAAAAAAAAAGGAGAGGGGGGACGGAAAAAAGGGTGCAACACGAGGACTTCCCAGGGGGTCACCCATCCTAGTACTACTCTCGCCCAAGCACGCTTACCTGCGTAGTTCTGATGGGATCCGGTGCATTAGTGCTGGTATGATCGCACGCAAAGATTAGCCGCGACTTTATTGTTTTAAGCTGTAGACGGGGAAAAAAATGAAATTGAATGGAACAGGATAATCTGGAAATGGTTTAAAAGAGAGAAGTTTGTCGAAAAGGAGGCGAAGGCGATTGAATGGGCTAAAAATCGGACAGGCTGGCCGGTGGAAAAAAAAATGGGAGGGGTGGTGGAAAAAGGGGGGCAACACGAGGACTTCCGAGGTGGTCACCCATCCTAGTACTACTCTCGCCCAAGCACGCTTAATTGCGGAGTTCTGATGGGATCCGGTGCATTAGTGCTGTTGTGATCGCACTGGAAGATTAACCGCGACTTTATTGTTTCAAGCAGTAGAAGGGGAAAAAAATGAAATTGAATGGATAGGATAATCTGGAAATGGTTTAAAAGGGAGAAATTTGTCGAAAAGGAGGCGAAGGCGATTGAATGGGCTAAAAATCGGACAGGCTGGCCGGGGAAAAAAAAAAGGGGAGGGGGGGCGTGGAAAAAGTGGTGCAACACGAGGACTTCCCCGGGGGTCACCCATCCTAGTACTACTCTCGCCCAAGCACGCTTAACTGCGGAGTTCTGATGGGATCCGGTGCATTAGTGATGTTGTGATCGCACCCGAAGATTAGCCGCGGCTTTATTGTTTTAAGTAGTAGACGGGGAAAAAAATGAAATTGAATGGAACAGGATAATCTGGAAATGGTTTAAAAGGGAGAAGTTTGTCGAAAAGGAGGCGAAGGCGATTGAGTGGGCGAAAAATCGGACAGGCTGTCCGGGGAAAAAAAAGAGAGGAGGAGGGTGGAAAAAGGGGTGCAATACGAGGACTTCCCAGGGGGTCACCCATCTTAGTACTACTCTCGCCCACGCACGCTTAACTGCGGAGTTCTGATGGGATCCGGTGCATTAGTGCTGCTATGATCGCAACCGAAGATTAACCGCGACTTTATTATTTTAAGCAGTAGACGAGGAAAAAAATAAAATTGAATGGAACAGGATAATCTGGAAATGGTTTAAAAGGGAGAAGTTTGTCGAAAAGGAGGCGAAGGCGATTGAATGGGCTAAAAATCGGACAGGCTGGCCGGGGAAAAAAAAAAAGGGAGGGGGTGGAAAAAGGGGTGCAACACGAGGGCTTCCAAGGGGGTCACCCATCCTAGTACCACTCTCGCCGAAGCACGCTTAACTGTGGAGTTCTGATGGGATCCGGTGCATTAGTGCTGGTATGATCGCACCCGAAGATTAACCGCGACTTTATTGTTTTAAGCAGTAGACGGGGAAAAAAATGAAATTGAATGGAACAGGGTAATCTGGAAATGGTTTAAAAGGGAGAAGTTTGTCGAAAAGGAGGCGAAGGCGATTGAATGGGCTAAAAATCGGACAGGCTGTCCGGGGAAAATAAAAAAGGAGAGGGGGTTGGAAAAAGGGGTGCAACTCGAGAACTTCCCAGGAGGTCACCCATCCTAGTCCTACTCTCGCCCAAGCACGCTTAACTGTGGAGTTCTGATGGGATCCGGTGCATTAGTGCTGGTGTGATCGCACCGGAAGATTAACCGCGACTTTATTGTTTTAAACAGTAGACGGGCAAAAAAATGAAATTGAATGGAACAGGATAATCTGGAAATGGTTTAAAAGGGAGAAGTTTGTCGAAAAGGAGGCGAAGGCGATTGAATGGGCTAAAAATCGGACAGGCTGTCCGGGGAAAAAAAAAAGGGGAGGGGGGATGGAAAAAGGGGTGCAACACGCGGACTTCCCAGGGGGGCACCCATCTTAGTACTACTCTAGCCCAAGCACGCTTAACTGTGGAGTTCTGATGGGATCCGGTGCATTAGTGCTGGTATGATCGCACCCGAAGATTAACCGTGACTTTATTGTTTTAAGCAGTAGACGGGGAAAAAAATGAAATTGAATGGAACAGGGTAATCTGGAAATGGTTTAAAAGGGAGAAGTTTGTCGAAAAGGAGGGGAAGGCGATTGAATGGGCTAAAAATCGGGCAGGCTGTTCGGGGAAAAAAAAAAAGGGGAGGGGGGGTGGAAAAAGGGGTGCAACACGGGGACTTCCCAGGGGGTCACCCATCCTAGTACTACTCTCGCCCATGCACGCTTAACTACGGAGTTCTAAAAGGATCCGGTGCATTAGTGCTGGTATGATCGCACCCGAAGATTAACCGCGACTTTATTGTTTTAAGCAGTAGACGGGGAAAAAAATGAAATTGAATGAAACAGGATAATCTGGAAATGGTTTAGATGGGAGAAGTTTGTCGAAAAGGAGGCGAAGGCGATTGAATGGGCTAAAAATCGGACAGGCTGTCCGAGGAAAATAAAAAAGGAGAGGGGGGTGGAAAAAGGGGTCCAACTCGAGAACTTCCCAGGGGGTCACCCATCCTAGTACTACTCTCGCCCAAGCACGCTTAACTGTGGAGTTCTGATGGGATCCGGTGCATTAGTGCTGGAGTGATCGCACCGGAAGATTAACCGCGACTTTATTGTTTTAAACAGTAGACGAGCAAAAAAATGAAATTGAATGGAACAGGATAATCTGGAAATGGTTTAAAAGGGAGAAGTTTGTCGAAAAGGAGGCGAAGGCGATTGAATGGGCTAAAAATCGAACAGGCTGTCCGGGGAAAACAAAAAGGGGGAGGGGGGGTGGAAAAAGGGGTGCAACACGCGGACTTCCCAGGGGGGCACCCATCTTAGTACTACTCTGGCCCAAGCACGCTTAACTGCGGAGTTCTGATTGGATCCGGTGCATTAGTGCTGGTATGATCGCACCCGAAGATTAGCCGCGACTTTATTGTTTTAAGCAGTAGACGAGGAAGCAAATGAAATTAAATGGAACAGGATAATCTGGAAATGGTTTAAAAGGGAGAAGTTTGTCAAAAAGGAGGCGAAGGCGATTGAATGGGCTAAAAATCGGACAGGCTGGCCGAGGGAAAAAAAAAAGGAGAGGGGGTTGGAAAAATGGTGCAACACGAGGAGTTCCCAGGGGATCACCCATCCTAGTACTACTCTCGCCCAAGCACGCTTAACTGCGGAGTTCTGATGGGATCCAGTGGATTAGTGCTGGTGTGATCGCACCCGAAGATTAACCGCGACTTTATTGTTTTAAGCAGTAGACGGGGAAAAAAATGAAATTGAATGGAACAGGATAATCTGGAAATGGTTTAAAAGGGAGAAATTTGTCGAAAAGGAGGCGAAGGCGATTGAATGGGGTAAAAATCGGACAGGCTGTCCGGGGAAAAAATAAAAGGGGAGGGTGGTTGGAAAAAGGGGTGCAACACGAGGACTTCCCAGGGGGTCACCCATCCTAGTACTACTCTCGCCCAAGCACGCTTAACTACGGAGTTCTGATGGGATCCGGTGCATTAGTGCTGGTATGATCGCACCCGAAGATTAACCGCGAATTTACTGTTTTAAGCAGTAGACGGGGAAAAAAATGAAATTGAATGGAATAGGATAATCTGGAAATGGTTTAGAAGGGAGAAGTTTGTCGAAAAGGAGGCGAACGCGATTGAATCGGATAAAAATCGAGTAGGCTGTCCGGGGAAAAAAAAAAAAGGAGAGGGGGGTGGAAAAAGGGGTGCAACACGAGGACTTCCCAAGGTGTCACCCATCCTAGTACTACTCTGGCCCAAGCACGCTTAACTGCGAAGTTCTGATGGGATCCTGTGCATTAGTGCTGGTATGATCGCACCCGAAGATTAGCCGCGACTTTATTGTTTTAAGCAGTAGACGGGGAAAAAAATGAAATTGAATGGAACAGGATAATCTGGAAATGGTTTAAAAGGGAGAAGTTTGTCGAAAAGGAGGCGAAGGCGATTGAATGGGCTAAAAATCGGACAGGCTGGCCGGGAAAAAAAAAATGGGAGGGGTCGTGGAAAAAGGGGTGCAACACGAGCACTTCCCAGGGGGTCACCCATCCTAGTACAACTCTCGCCCAAGCACGCTTACCTGCGGAGTTCTGATGGGATCCGGTGCATTAGTGCTGGTGTGATAGCACTGGAAGATTAACCGCGACTTTATTGTTTCAAGCAGTAGAAGGGGAAAAAAATGAAATTGAATGGAACAGGATAATCTGTAAATGGTTTAAAAGGGAGAAGTTTGTCGAAAAGGAGGCCAAGGCGATTGAATGGGCTAAAAATCGGACAGGCTGGCCGGGAAAAAAAAAAAAGGGGAGGGGGGGTGGAAAAAGGGGTGCCACACGAGGACTTCCCCGGGGGTCACCCATCCTAGTACTACTCTCGCCCAAGCACGCTTAACTGCGGAGTTCTGATGGGATCCGGTGCATTAGTGATGGTGTGATCGCACCCGAAGACTAGCCGCGACTTTATTGTTTTAAGCAGTAGACGGGGAAAAAAATGAAATTGAATGGAACAGGATAATCTGGAAATGGTTTAAAAGGGAGAAGTTTGTCGAAAAGGAGGCGAAGGCGATTGAGTGGGCGAAAAATCGGACAGGCTGTCCGGGGAAAAAAAAAAGGGGAGGCGGGGGTGGAAAAATGGGTGCAACACGAGGACTTCCCAGGGGGTCACCCAACTTAGTACTACTCTCGCCCAAGCACGCTTAACTGCGGAGTTCTGATGGAATCCGGTGCATTAGTGCTGGTATGATCGCACCCGAAGATTAACCGCGACTTTATTGTTTTAAGCAGTAGACGTGGAAAAAAATGAAATTGAATGGAACAGGATAATCTGGAAATGGTTTAAAAGGGAGAAGTTTGTCGAAAAGGAGGCGAAGGCGATTGAATGGGCTAAAAATCGGACAGGCTGGCCGGGGAAAAAAAAAAAGGGGAGAGGGGGTGGAAAAAGGGGTGCAACACGAGGGCTTCCAAGGGGGTCACCCATCCTAGTACCAGTCTCGCCGAAGCACGCTTAACTGTGGAGTTCTGATGGGATCCGGTGCATTAGTGCTGGAATGATCGCACCCGAAGATTAACCGCGACTTTATTGTTTTAAGCCGTAGACGGGGAAAAAAATGAAATTGAATGGAACAGGATAATCTGGAAATGGTTTAAAAGGGAGAAGTTTGTCGAAAAGGAGGCGAAGGCGATTGAATGGGCCAAAAATCGGATAGGCTGTCCGGAGAAAAAAAAAAATGGGAGGGGGGTGGAAAAAGGGGTGCAACACGAGGACTTCCCAGGGGGTCACCCATCCTAGTACTACTCTCGCCCAAGCACGCTTAACGGCGAAGTTCTGATGGGATCCGGTGCATTAGTGCTGGTATGATCGCACCCGAAGATTAGCCGCGTCTTTATTGTTTTAAGCAGTAGACGGGGAAAAAAATGAAATTGAATGGAACAGGATAATCTGGAAATGGTTTAAAAGGGAGAAGTTTGTCGAAAATGAGGCTAAGGCGATTGAATGGGCTAAAAATCGGACAGGCTGTCCGGGGAAAAAAAAAAAAGGGGAGTGGGGGTGGAAAAAGCGGTGCAACACGATGACTTCCCTGGGGGTCACCGATCCTAGTACTACTCTCGCCCAAGCACGCTTAACTACGGAGTTCTGATGGGATCCGGTGCATTAGTGCTGGTATGATCGCACCCGAAGATTAACCGCGACTTTATTGTTTTAAGCAGTAGACGGGGAAAAAAATGAAATTGAATGGAACAGGATAATCTGGAAATGGTTTAGAAGGGTGAAGTTTGTCGAAAAGGAGGCGAAGGCGATTGAATGGGCTAAAAATCGGACAGGCTGTCCGGGGAAAAAAAAAAAAAAGGGGAGGGGGTACGGAAAAAAGGGTGCAACACGAGGACTTCCCAGGGGGTCACCCATCCCAATACTACTCACGCCCAAGCACGCTTAACTGCGGAGTTCTGATGGGATCCGGTGCATTAGTGCTGGTATGTTCGCACCCGAAGATTACCCGCGACTTTATTGTTTTAAGCAGTAGACGGGGAAAAAAATGAAATTGAATGGAACAGGATAATCTGGAAATGGTTTAAAAGGGAGAAGTTTGTCGAAAAGGAGGCGGAGGCGATTGAATGGGCTAAAAATTGGACAGGCTGGCCGGGGAAAAAAAAAATGGGAGGGGTCGTGGAAAAAGGGGTGCAACACGAGGACTTCCCAGGGGGTCACCCATCCCAGTACTACTCTCGCCCAAGCACGCTTAACTGCGGAGTTCTGATGGGATCCGGTGCATTAATGCTGGTATGATCGCACACGAAGATTAACCGTGACTTTATTGTTTTAAGCCGTAGACGGGGAAAAAAATGAAATTGCATGGAACAGGATAATCTGCAAATGGTTTAAAAGGGAGAAGTTTGTCGAAAAGGAGGCGAAGGCGATTGAATGGGCTAAAAATCGGACAGGCTGGCCGGGGAAAAAAAAAAAGGGGAGGGGGGGTGGAAAAAGGGGTGCAACACGAGGACTTCCCCGGGGGTGACACATCCTAGTACTACTCTCGCCCAAGCACGCTTAACTGCGGAGTTCTGATGGGATCCGGTGCATTAGTGATGGTGTGATCGCACCCGAAGATTAGCCGCGGTTTTATTGTTTTAAGCAGTAGACGGGGAAAAAAATGAAATTGAATGGAACAGGATAATCTGGAAATGGTTTAAAAGGGAGAAGTTTGTCGAAAAGGAGGCGAAGGCGATTGAATGGGCGAAAAATCGGACAGGCTGTCCGGGGAAAAAAAAAAAGGGGAGGGGGGTGGAAAAAGGGATGCAACACGAGGACTTCCCAGGGGGTCAACCATCCAAGTACTACTCTCGCCCAAGCACGCTTAACTGCGGAGTTCTGATGGGATCCGGTGCATTAGTGCTGGTATGATCGCACCCGAAGATTAACCGCGACTTTATTGTTTTAAGCATTAGACGAGGAAAAAAATGAAATTGAATGGAACAGGATAATCTGGAAATGGTTTAAAAGGGAGAAGTTTGTCGAAAAGGAGGCGAAGGCGATTGAATGGGCTAAAAATCGGACAGGCTGGCCGGGGAAAAAAAAAAGGGGGAGGGGGGGAGGAAAAAGTGGTGCAACACGAGGACTTCCCAGGGGGTCACCCATCCTAGTACTACTCTCGCCCAAGCACGCTTAACTGTGGAGTTCTGATGGGATCCGGTGCATTAGTGCTGGAATGATCGCACCCGAAGATTAACCGTGACTTTATTGTTTTAAGCAGTAGACGGGGAAAAAAATGAAATTGAATGGAACAGGGTAATCTGGAAATGGTTTAAAAGGGAGAAGTTTGTCGAAAAGGAGGGGAAGGCGATTGAATGGGCTAAAAATCGGACAGGCTGTTCGGGGAAAAAAAAAAGGGGAGGGGGGGTGGAAAAAGGGGTGCAACAAGGGGACTTCCCAGGGGGTCACCCATCCTAGTACTACTCTCGCCCATGCACGCTTAACTACGGAGTTCTAAAAGGATCCGGTGCATTAGTGCTGGTATGATCGCACCCGAAGATTAACCGCGACTTTATTGTTTTAAGCAGTAGACGGGGAAAAAAATGAAATTGAATGGAACAGGATAATCTGGAAATGGTTTAGATGGGAGAAGTTTGACGAAAAGGAGGCGAAGGCGATTGAATGGGCTAAAAATCGGACAGGCTGTCCGGGGAAAATAAAAAAGGAGAGGGGGGTGGAAAAAGGGGTGCAACTCGAGAACTTCCCAGGGGGTCACCCATCCTAGTACTACTCTCGCCCAAGCACGCTTAACTGTGGAGTTCTGATGGGATCCGGTGCATTAGTGCTGGTGTGATCGCACCGGAAGATTAACCGCGACTTTATTGTTTTAAACAGTAGACGGGCAAAAAAATGAAATTGAATGGAACAGGATAGTCTGGAAATGGTTTAAAAGGGAGAAGTTTGTCGAAAAGGAGGCGAAGGCGATTGAATGGGCTAAAAGTCGGACAGGCTGTCCGGGGAAAAAAAAAAGGGGAGGGGGGTGGAAAAAGGGGTGCAACACGCGGACTTCCCAGGGGGGCACCCATCTTAGTACTACTCTAGCTCAAGCACGCTTAACTGCGGAGTTCTGATGGGATCCGGTGCATCAGTGCTGGTATGATCGCACCCGAAGATTAGCCGCGACTTTATTGTTTTAAGCAGTAGACGAGGAAGCAAATGAAATTGAATGGAACAGGATAATCTGGAAATGGTTTAAAAGGGAGAAGTTTGTCAAAAAGGAGGCGAAGGCGATTGAATGGGCTAAAAATCGGACAGGCTGGCCGAGGGAAAAAAAAAAGGAGAGGGGGGTGGAAAAATGGTGCAACACGAGGAGTACCCAGGGGGTCACCCATCCTAGTACTACTCTCGCCCAAGCACGCTTAACTGCGGAGTTCTGATGGGATCCATTGGATTAGTGCTGGTGTGATCGCACCCGAAGATTAACCGCGACTTTATTGTTTTAAGCAGTAGACGGGGAAAAAAATGAAATTGAATGGAACAGGATAATCTGGAAATGGTTTAAAAGGGAGAAATTTGTCGAAAAGGTGGCGAAGGCGATTGAATGGGGTAAAAATCGGACAGGCTGTCCGGGGAAAAAAAAAAGGGGAGGGGGGTTGGAAAAAGGGGTGCAACACGAGGACTTCCCAAGGGGTCACCCATCCTAGTACTACTCTCGCCCAAGCACGCTTAACTACGGAGTTCTGATGGGATCCGGTGCATTAGTGCTGGTATGATCGCACCCGAAGATTAACCGCGAATTTATTGTTTTAAGCAGTAGACGGGGAAAAAAATGAAATTGAATGGAACAGGATAATCTGGAAATGGTTTAGAAGGGAGAAGTTTGTCGAAAAGGAGGCGAACGCGATTGAATGGGATAAAAATCGAGTAGGCTGTCCGGGGAAAAAAAAAAAAAGGAGAGGGGGGTGGAAAAAGGGGTGCAACACGAGGACTTCCCAAGGTGTCACCCATCCTAGTACTACTCTTGCCCAAGCACGCTTAACTGCGGAGTTCTGATGGGATCCGGTGCATTAGTGCTGGTATGATCGCACCCGAAGATTAGCCGCGACTTTATTGTTTTAAGCAGTAGACGGGGAAAAAAATGAAATTGAATGGAACAGGATAATCTGGAAATGGTTTAAAAGGGAGAAGTTTGTCGAAAAGGAGGCGAAGGCGATTGAATGGGCTAAAAATCGGACAGGCTGTCCGGGGAAAAAAAAAAAAGGGAGGCGGGGTGGAAAAAGAGGGGCAACACGAGGACTTCCCAGGGGGTCACCCATCCTAGTACTACTCTCGCCCAAGCACGCTTAACTGCGGAGTTCTGATGTGATCCGATGCATTAGTGCTGGTATGACCGCACCCGAAGATTAACCGCGACTTTATTGTTTTAAGCAGTAGGCGGGGAAAAAAATGAAATTGAATGGAACAGGATAATCTGGAAATGGTTTAAAAGGGAGAAGTTTGTCGAAAAGGAGGCGAAGGCGATTGAATGGGCTAAAAATCGGACAGGCTGTCCGGGTAAAAAAAAAAAGGGGAGGGGGGTGGAAAAAGGGGTGCAACACGAGGACTTCCCAGGGGGTCACCCATCCTAGTACTACTCTCGCCCAAGCACACTTAACTGCGGAGTTCTGATGGGATCGGTGCATTAGTGCTGGTATGATCGCACCCGAAGATTAGGCGCGACTTTATTGTTTTAAGTAGTAGACGGGGAAAAAAATGAAATTGAATGGAACAGGATAATATGGAAATGGTTTAAAAGGGCGAAGTTTGTCGAAAAGGAGGCGAAGGCGATTGAATGGGCTAAAAATTGGACAGGCTGTCCGGGGGAAAAAAAAAAAGGGAGGGGGGGTGGAAAAAGGGGTGCAACACGAGGACCTCCCAGGGGGTCACCCATCCTAGTACTACTCTCGCCCAAGCACGCTTAACTGCAGAGTTCTGATGGGATCCGGTGCATTAGTGCTGGTATGATCGCACCCGAAGATTATCCGCGACTTTATTGTTTTAAGCAGTAGACGAGGAAAAAAATGAAATTGAATGGAACAGGATAATCTGCAAATGGTTTAAAAGGGGGAAGTTTGTCGAAAAGAAGGCGAAGGCGAGAGAATGGTCTAAAAATCGGACAGGCTGGCCGGGGAAGAAAAAAAGGGGAGGGGGGGTGGAAAAAGGGGTGCAACACGAGGACTTCCCAGGGGGTCACCCCTCCTAGTACTACTCTCGTCCAAACACACTTAACTGCGGAGTTCTGATGGGATCCGGTGCATTAGTGCCGGCATGATCACACCCGAAGATTAACCGCGACTTTATTGTTTTAAGCAGTAGACGGGGAAAAAAATGAAATTGAATGGAACAGGATAATCTGGAAATGGTTTAAAAGGGAGAAGTTTGTCGAAAAGGAGGCGAAGGCGATTGAATGGGCTAAAAATCGGACAGGCTGTCCGTGGAAAAAAAAAATGGGGAGCGGGGGTTGAAAAAGGGGTGCAACACGAAGACTTCCCTGGGGGTCACCCATCCTAGTACTACTCTCGCCCAAGCACGCTTCACTGCGGAGTTCTGATGGGATCCGGTGCATTAATGCTGGTATGATCGCACACGAAGATTAACCGTGACTTTATTGTTTTAAGCCGTAGACGGGGAAAAAATGAAATTGAATGGAACAGGATAATCTGGAAATGGTTTAAAAGGGAGAAGTTTGTCGAAAAGGAGGCGAAGGCGATTGAATTGGCTCAAAATCGGACAGGCTGTCCGGGGAAAAAAAAAAAGGGGAGGGGGGTGGAAAAAGGGGTGCAACACGAGGACATCCTAGGGGGTCACCCATCCAAGTACTACTCTCGCCCAAGCACGCTTAACTACGGAGTTCTGATGGGATCCGGTGCATTAGTGCTGGTATGATCGCACACGAAGATTAACCGCGACTTTATTGTTTTAAGCAGTAGACGGGGAAAAAAATGAAATTGAAAGGAACAGGATAATTTGGAAATGGGTTAGAAGGGACAAGTTTGTCGAAAAGGAGGCGAACGCGATTGAATGGGCTAAAAATCGGACAGGCTGTCCGGGGAAAAAAAAAAGGGGGAGGGGGGGTGGAAAAAGGGGTGCAACACGAGAACTTCCCAGGGGGTCACCCATACTAGTACTACTCTCGCCCAAGCACGCTTAACTGCGGAGTTCTGATGGGATCCGGTGCATTGGTGCTGGTATGATCGCACCCGAAGATTAACCGCGACTTTATTGTTTTAAGCAGTAGACGACGAAAAAAATGAAATTGAATGGAACAGGATAATCTGGAAAGGGTTTAAAAGGGAGAAGTTTCTCGAAAAGGAGGCGAAGGCGATTGAATGGGCTAAAAATCAGACAGGCTGTCCGGGGAAAAAAAAAAGGGGAGGGGGTGTGGAAAAAGGGGTGCAACACGAGGACTTCCCAGGGGGTCACCCATCCTAGTACTACTTTCGCCCAAGCACGCTTAACTGCGGAGTTCTGATGGGATCCAGTGCATTAGTGCTGGTATGATCGCACCCGAAGATTAGCCGCGACTTTATTGTTTTAAGCAGTAGACGGGGAAAAAAATGAAATTGAATGGAACAGGATAATCTGGAAATGGTTTAAAAGGGAGAAGTTTGTCGAAAAGGAGGCGAAGGTGATTGAATGGTCTAAAAATCGGACAGGCTGTCCGGGGAAAAAAAAAATGGGGAGCGGGGGTGGAAAAAGGGGTGCAACACGAGGACTTCCCGGGGGGTCACCCATCCTAGTACTACTCTCGCCCAAGCACGCTTAACTGCGGAGTTCTGATGGGATCCGGTGCATTAGTGCTGGTATGATCGCACCCGAAGATTAACCGTGACTTTATTGTTTTAAGCAGTAGACGGGGAAAAAAATGAAATTGAATGGAACAGGATAATCTGGAAATCGTTTAGAAGGGAGAAGTTTTTCGAAAAGAAGGCGAAGGCGATTGAATTGGCTAAAAATCGGACAGACTGTCCGGGGAAAAAAAAAAGGAGAGGGGGGTGGAAAAAGGGGTGCAACACGAGGACTTCCCAGGGGGTCAGCCATCATAGTACTATTCTCGCCCAAGTACGCTTAACTGCGGAGTTCTGATGGGATCCGGTGCATTAGTGCTGGTATGATCGCACCCGAAGATTAACCGCGACTTTATTGTTTTAAGCAACAGGCGGGGGAAAAAATGAAATTGAATGGAACAAGATAATCTGGAAATGGTTTAGAAGGGAGAAGTTTGTCGAAAAGGAGGCGAAGGCGGTTGAATGGGCTAAAAATCGGACAGGCTGTCCGGGGAAAAAAAAAATGGGAGGGGGGGTGGAAAAAGGGGTGCTACACGAGGACTTCCCAGGGGGTCACCTATCCTTGTACTACTCTCGCCCAAGCACGCTTAACTACGGAGTTCTGATGGGATCCGGTGCATTAGTGCTGGTATGATCGCACTCGAAGATTAACCGCGACTTTATTGTTTTAAGCAGTACACGGGGAAAAAAATGAAATTGAATGGAACAGGATAATCTGGAAATGGTTTAGAAGGGAGAAGTTTGTCGAAAAGGAGGCGAAGGCGATTGAATGGGCTAAAAATTGGACAGGCTGTCCGGGAAAAAAAAAAAAGGAGAGGGGGGGTGGAAAAAAGGGTGCAACACGAGGACTTCCCAGGGGGTCACCCATCCTAGTACTACTCTCGCCCAAGCACGCTTAACTGCGGAGTTCTGATGGGATCCGGTGAATTAGTGCTGGTATGATCGCACCCGAAGATTAGCCGCGACTTTATTATTTTAAGCAGTAGACGGGGAAAAAAATGAAATTGAATGGAACAGGATAATCTGGAAATGGTTTAAAAGGGAGAAGTTTGTCGAAAAGGAGGCGAAGGCGATTGAATGGGCTAAAAATCGGACAGGCTGTCCGGGGAAAAAAAAAAGGGGAGGGGGGGTGGAAAAAGGGCTGCAACACGAGGACTTCCCAGGGGGTCACCCATCCTAGTACTACTCTCGCCCAAACACGCTTAACTACGGAGTTCTAATGGGATCCGGTGCATTAGTGCTGGTATGATCGCACCAGAAAATTAACCGCGACTGTATTGTTTTAAGCAGTAGACGGGGAAAAAAATGAAATTGAATGGAACAGGATAATCTGGAAATGGTTTAAAAAGGAGAAGTTTGTCGAAAAGAAGGCGAAGGCGAGAGAATGGTCTAAAAATCGGACAGGCTGGCCGGGGAAGAAAAAAAAGGGGAGGGGGGTGGAAAAAGGGGTGCAACACGAGGACTTCCCAGGGGGTCACCCGTCCTAGTACTACTCTCGCCCAAACACGGTTAATTGCGGAGTTCTGATGGGATCCGGTGCATTAGTGCCGGCATGATCACACCCGAAGATTAACCGCGACTGTATTGTTTTAAGCAGTAGACGGGGAAAAAAATGAAATTGAATGGAACAGGATAATCTGAAAATGGTTTAAAAGGGAGAAGTTTGTCGAAAAGGAGGCGAAGGCGAATGAATGGGCTAAAAATCGGACAGGCTGTCTGTGGAAAAAAAAATGGGGAGGGGGGGTGGAAAAAGCGGTGCAACACGAAGACTTCCCTGGGGGTCACCCATCCTAGTACTACTCTCGCCCAAGCACGCTTAACTGCGGAGTTCTGATGGGATCCGGTGCATTAATGCTGGTATGATCAGACCCGAAGATTAGCCGCAACTTTATTGTTTTAAGCAGTAGACGGGGAAAAAAATGAAATTGAATGGAACAGGATAATCTGGAAATGGTTTAAAAGAGAGAAGTTTGTCGAAAAGGAGGCGAAGGCGATTGAATGGGCTAAAAATCGGACAGGCTGTCCGGGGAAAAAAAAAAGGGGAGGGGGGGGGAAAAAGGGCTGCAACACGAGGACTTCCCAGGGGGTCACCCATCCTAGTACTACTCTCGCCCAAACACGGTTAACTACGGAGTTCTAATGGGATCCGGTGCATTAGTGCTGGTATGATCGCACCCGAAAATTAACGGCGACTTTATTGTTTTAAGCAGTAGACGGGGAAAAAAATGAAATTGAATGGAATAGGATAATCTGAAAATGATTTAGATGGGAGAAGTTTGTCGAAAAGGAGGCGAAGGCGATTGAGTGGGCTAAAAATCGGACAGGCTGTCCGGGGAAAAAAAAAAGGAGAGGGGGGTGGAAAAAGCGGTGCAACTCGAGAACTTCCCAGGGGGTCACCCATCCTAATACTACTCTCGCCCAAGCTCGCTTAACTGCGGAGTTCTGATGGGATCCGGTGGATTAGTGCTGGTGTGATCGCACCGGAAGATTAACAGCGACTTTATTGTTTTAAACAGTAGACGGGGAAAAAAATGAAATTGAATGGAACAGGATAATCTGGAAATGGTTTAAAAGGGAGAAGTTTGTCTAAAAGGAGGCGAAGGCGATTGAATGGGCTAAAAATCGGACAGGTTGTCCGGGGAAAAAAAAAAAGGGAGGCGGGGTGGAAAAAGATGTGCAACACGAGGACTTCCCAGGGGGTCACCCATCGTAGTACTACTCCCGCCCAAGCACGCTTAACTGCGGAGTTCTGATGGGATCTGGTGCATTAGTGCTGGTATGATCGCACCCGAAGATTAGCCGCGACTTTATTGTTTTAAGCAGTAGACGGGGAAAAAAATGAAATTGAATGGAACAGGATAATCTGGAAATGGTTTAACAGGGAGAAGTTTGTCGAAAAGGAGGCGAAGGCGATTGAATGGGCTAAAAATCGGACAGGCTGTCCGAGGAAAAAAAAAAGAGGGGGGGGGGTGGTGGAAAAAGGGACAAAAGGGGTGCAACACGAGGAGTTCCCAGGGGGTCACCCATCCTAGTACTACTCTCGCCCAAGCACGCTTAACTGCGGAGTTCTGAAGGGATCCGGTGCATTATTGCTGGTATGACCGCACCCGAAGTTTAACCGCGACTTTATTGTTTTAAGCAGTAGGCGGGGAAAAAAATGAAATTGAATGGAACAGGATAATCTGGAAATGGTTTAAAAGGGAGAAGTTTGTCGAAAAGGAGGCGAAGGCGATTGAATGGGCTAAAAATCGGACAGGCTGTCCGGGTAAAAAAAAAAAGGGGAGGGGGTGGAAAAAGGGGTGCAACACGAGGACTTCCCAGGGGGTCACCCATCCTAGTACTACTCTCGACCAAGCACGCTTAACTGCGGAGTTCTAATGGGATCCGGTGCATTAGTGCTGGTATGATCGCACCCGAAGATTAGCCGCGACTTTATTGTTTTAAGCAGTAGACGGGGAAAAAAATGAAATTGAATGGAACAGGATAATCTGAAAATGGTTTAAAAGGGCGAAGTTTGTCGAAAAGGAGGCGAAGGCAATTGAATGGGCTAAAAATTGGACAGGCTGTCCGGGAAAAAAAAAAAAAGGGAGGGGGGTGGAAAAAGGGGTGCAACACGAGGACCTCCCAGGGGGTCACCCATCCTAGTACTACTCTCGACCAAGCACGCTTAACTGCGGAGTTCTGATGGGATCCGGTGCATTAGTGCTGGTATGATCGCACCCGAAGATTATCCGCGACTTTATTGTTTTAAGCAGTAGACGGGGAAAAAAATGAAATTGAATGGAACATGATAATCTGGAAATGGTTAAAAAAGGAGAAGTTTGTCGAAAAGAAGGCGAAGGCGAGAGAATGGTCTAAAAATCGGACAGGCTGGCCGGGGAAGAAAAAAAGGGGAGGGGGGGTGGAAAAAGGGGTGCAACACGAGGACTTCCCAGGGGGTCAACCCTCCTAGTACTACTCTCGCCCAAACACGCTTAACTGCGGAGTTCTGATGGGATCCGGTGCATTAGTGCCGGCATGATCACACCCGAAGATTAACCGCGACTTTATTGTTTTAAGCAGTAGACGGGGAAAAAAATGAAATTGAATGGAACAGGATAATCTGGAAATGGTTTAAAAGGGAGAAGTTTGTCGAAAAGGAGGCGAAGGCGATTGAATGGGCTAAAAATCGGACAGGTTGGCGGGGGAAAAAAAAAAGGGGAGGGGGGTGGAAAAAGGGGTGCAACACGAGAACTTCCCAGGGGGTCACCCGTCCTAGCACTACTCTCGCCCAAGCACACTTAACTACGGAGTTCTGATGGGATCCGGTCCATTAGTGCTGGTGTGATCGCACCCGAAGATTAACCGCAACTTTATTGTTTTAAGCAGTAGACGGGAAAAAAATGAAATTGAATGGAACAGGATATTCTGGAAATGGTTTAAAAGGGAGAAGTTTGTCGAAAATGAGGGGAAGGCGATTGAATGGGCTAAAAATCGGACAGGCAGTCCGGGGAAAAAAAAAAGGGGAGGGGGGGTGGAAAAAGGGGTGCAACACGAGGACTTCCCAGGGGGTCACCCATCCTAGTACTACGCTCGCCCAAGCACGCTTAAATGCGGAGTTCTGATGGCATCCGGTGCATTAGTGCTTGTATGATCGCACCCGAAGATTAACCGCGACTTTATTGTCTTAAGCAGTAGACGAGGAAAAAAATGTAATTGAATGGAACAGGATAATCTGGAAATGGTTTAAAAGGGAGAAGTTTGTCGAAAAGGAGGCGAAGGCGATTGCATGGGTTAAAAATCGGACAGGCTGTCCGGGGGAAAAAAAAAAGGGGAGGGGGGTGGAAAAAGGGGTGCAACTCGAGAACTTCCCAGGGGGTCACCCATCCTAGTACTACTCTCGCCCAAGCTCGCTTAACTGCGGATTTCTGATGGGATCCGGTGGATTAGTGCTGGTGTGATCGCACCGGAAGATTAACAGCGACTTTATTGTTTTAAACAGTAGACGGGGAAAAAAATGAAATTGAATGGAACAGGATAATCTGGAAATGGTTTAAAAGGGAGAAGTTTGTCGAAAAGGAGGCGAAGGCGATTGAATCGGCTAAAAATCGGACAGGCTGTCCAAGGAAAAAAAAAAACGGAGGCGGGGTGGAAAAAGAGGTGCAACACGAGGACTTCCCAGGGGGTCACCCATCCTAGTACTACTCTCGCCCAAGCACGTTTAACTGCGGAGTTCTGATGGGATCCGATGCGTTAGTGCTGGTATGACCGCACCCGAAGATTAACTGCGACGTTATTGTTTTAAGCAGTAGGCGGGGAAAAAAATGAAATTGAATGGAACAGGATAATCTGGAAATTGTTTAAAAGGGAGAAGTTTGTCGAAAAGGAGGCTAAGGCGATTGAATGGGCTAAAAATCGGACAGGCTGTCCGGGTAAAAAAAAAAAGGGGAGGGGGTGGAAAAAGGGGTGCAACACGAGGACTTCCCAGGGGGTCACCCATCCTAGTAGTACTCTCGACCAAGCACGCTTAACTGCGGAGTTCTGATGGGATCCGGTGCATTAGTGCTGGTATGATCGCACCCGAAGAATAGCCGCGACTTTATTGTTTTAAGCTGTAGACGGGGAAAAAAATGAAATTGAATGGAACAGGATAATCTGGAAATGGTTTAAAAGGGCGAAGTTTGTCGAAAAGGAGGCGAAGGCGATTGAATGGGCTAAAAATTGGACAGGCTGTCCGGGGAAAAAAAAAAAGAGAGGGGGGGTGGAAAAAGCGGTGCAACACGAGGACCTCCCAGGGGGTCACCCATTCTAGTACTACTCTCGCCCAAGCACGCTTAACTGCGGAGTTCTGATGGGATCCGGTGCATTAGTGCTGGTATGATCGCACCCGAAGATTATCCGCGACTTTATTGTTTGAAGCAGTAGACGGGGAAAAAAATGAAATTGAATGGAACAGGATAATCTGGAAATGGTTTAAAAGGGAGAAGTTTGTCGAAAAGAAGGCGAAGGCGAGAGAATGGTCTAAAAATCGGACAGGCTGGCCGGGGAAGAAAAAAAGGGGAGGGGGGGTGGAAAAATGGGTGCAACACGAGGACTTCCCAGGGGGTCACCCCTCCTAGTACTACTCTCGCCCAAACACGCTTAACTGCGGGGTTCTGATGGGATCCGGTGCATTAGTGCCGGCATGATCAAACCCGAAGATTAACCGCGACTTTATTGTTTTAAGCAGTAGACGGGGAAAAAAATGAAATTGAATGGAACAGGATAATCTGGAAATGGTTTAAAAGGGAGAAGTTTGTCGAAAAGGAGGCGAAGGCGATTGAATGGGCTAAAAATCGGACAGGCTGGCGGGGGAAAAAAAAAAAGGGGAGGGGGGGGTGGAAAAAGGGGTGCAACACGAGAACTTCCCAGGGGGTCACCCATCCTAGTACTACTCTCGCCCAAGCACATTTAACTACGGAGTTCTGATGGGATCCGGTCCATTAGTGCTGGTGTGATCGCACCCGAAGATTAACCGCAACTTTATTGTTTTAAGCAGTAGACGGGAAAAAATGAAATTGAATGGAACAGGATATTCTGGAAATGGTTTAAAAGGGAGAAGTTTGTCGAAAATGAGGGGAAGGCGATTGAATGGGCTAAAAATCGGACAGGCAGTCCGGGGAAAAAAAAAAAGGGGAGAGGGGTGGAAAAAGGGGTGCAACACGAGGACTTCCCAGGGGGTCACCCATCCTAGTACTACGCTCGCCCAAGCACGCTTAAATGCGGAGTTCTGATGGCATCCGGTGCATTAGTGCTTGTATGATCGCACCCGAAGATTAACCGCGACTTTATTGTTTTAAGCAGTAGACGGGGAAAAAAATGAAATTGAATGGAACAGGATAATCTGGAAATGGTTTAAAAGGGAGAAGTTTGTCGAAAAGGAGGCGAAGGCGATTGAATGGGTTAAAAATCGGACAGGCTGTCCGGGGAAAAAAAAAAGGGGGGGGGGTGGAAAAAGGGGTGCAACACGAGGACTTCCCAGGGGGTCACCCATCCTAGTACTATTATCGCCCAAGCACGCTTAACTGCGGAGTTCTGATGGGATCCGGTGCATTAGTGCTGGTATGATCGCACCCGAAGATTAACCGCGACTTTATTGTTTTAAGCCGTAGACGGGGAAACAAATGAAATTGAATGGAACAGGATAATCTGGAAATGGTTTAAAAGAGAGAAGTTTGTCGAAAAGGAGGCGAAGGCGATTGAATGGGCTAAAAATCGGATAGGCTGGCCGGGGAAAAAAAAAAGGGGAGGGGGGTGGAAAAAGGGGTGCAACACGAGGACTTCCCAGGGGGTCACCCCTCCTAGTACTACTCTCGCCCAAGCACGCTTAACTGTGGAGTTCTGATGAGATCCGGTGCATTAGTGCTGGTTTGATCGCACCCGAAGATTAACCGCGACTTTATTGTTTTAAGCAGTAGACGGGGAAAAAAATGAAATTGAATGGAACAGGATAATCTGGAAATGGTTTAAAAGGGAGAAGTTCGTCGAAAAGGAGGCGAAGGCGATTGAATGGGCTATAAATCGGACAGGCTGTCCGGGGAAAAAAAAAAGGGGAGGGTGGGTGGAAAAAGGGGTGCAACACGAGGGGGGCACCCATCCTAGTACTATTCTCGCCCAAGCACGCTTACCTGCGGAGTTCTGATGGGATCCGGTGCATTAGTGCTGGTATGATCGCACCCGAAGATTAACCGCGACTTTGTTGTTTTAAGCAGTAGACGGGGAAAAAAATGAAATTGAATGGACCAGGATAATCTGGAAATGGTTTAAATGGGAGAAGTTTGTCGAAAAGGAGGCGAAGGCGAGAGAATGGTGTAAAAATCGGACAGGCTGGCCGGGGAAAAAAAAAAAGGGGAGGGGGGTGGAAAAAGGGGTGCAACACGAGGACTTCCCAGGAGGTCACCCATCCTGGTACTACTCTCGCCCAAGCACGCTTAACTGCGGAGTTCTGATGGGATCTGGTGCATTAGTGCTGGTGTGATCGCACCCGAAGATTAACCGCGACTTTATTGTTTTAAGCAGTAGACGGGGAAAAAAATGAAATTTAATGGAACAGGATAATCTGGAAATGGTTTAAAAGGGAGAAGTTTGTTGAAAAGCAGGCGAAGGCGATTGAATGGGCTAAAAATCGGACAGGCTGTCCGGGGAAAAATAAAAGGGGAGGGGGGGTGGAAAAAGGGGTGCAACACGAGGACTTCCCAGGGGGTCACCAATCCTAGTACTACTCTCGCCTAAGCACGCTTAACTGCGGAGTTTTGATGCGATCCGGTGCATTAGTGCTGGTACGATCGCACCCGAAGATTAACCGCGACTTTATTGTTTTAAGCAGTAGATGGGGAAAAAAATGAAATTGAGTGGAACTGGATAATCTGGAAATGGTTTAAAAGGGAGAGGTTTGTTGAAAAGGAAGCGAAGGCGATTGAATGGGCTAAAAATCGGACAGGCTGTCCGGGGAAAAAAAAAAGGGGAGGGGGGGGTGGAAAAAGGCGTGCAACACGAGGACTTCCCAGGGGGTCACCACTCCTAGTACTACTCTCGCCCAAGCACGCTTAGCTGCGGAGTTCTGATGGGATCCGGTGCATTAGTGCTGGTATGATCGCACCCGAAGATTAGCCGCGACTTTATTGTTCTAAGCAGTAGACGGGGAAAAAAATGAAATTGAATGGAACAGGATAATCTGGAAATGGTTTAAGAGGGAGAAGTTTGTCGAAAAGGAGGCGAAGGCGATTGAATGGGCTAAAAATCGGACAGGCGGTCCGGGGAAAAAAAAAAGGGGAGGGGCGGTGAAAAAAGGGGTGCAACACGAGGACTTCCCAGGGGGTCACCCATCCTAGTACAACTCTCGCCCAAGCACGCTTAATTGTGGAGTTCTGATGGGATCCGGTGCATTAGTGCTGGTATGATCGCACCCGAAGATTAACCGCAACATTATTGTTTTAAGCAGTAGACGGGGAAAATAATGAAATTGAATGGAACAGGATAATCTGGAAATTGTTTAAAAGGGAGAAGTTTGTCGAAAAGGAGGCGAAGACGATTGAATGGGCTGAAAATCGGACAGGCTGTCCGGGGAAAAAAAAAAAGGGGAGGGGGGTGGAAAATGGGGTGCAACACGAGGACTTCCGAGGGGGTCACCCATCCTAGTACTACTCTCGCCCAAGCACGCTTAACTGCGGAGTTCTGATGGGATCCGGGGCATTAGTGCTGGTACGATCGCACCCGAAGATTAGCCTCGACTTTATTGTTTTAAGCAGTAGACGGGGAAAAAAATGAAATTGAATGGAACAGGATAATCTGGAAATGGTTTAAAAGGGCGAAGTTTGTCGAAAAGGAGGCGAAGGCAATTGAATGGGCTAAAAATCGGACAGGCTGTCCGGGGAAAAAAAAAAGTGGAGGGGGGGTGGAAAAAGGGGTGGAACACGAGGACTTCCCAGGGGGTCACCCATCCTAGTACTACTCTCGCCCAGGCACGCTTAACTGCGGAGTTCTGATGAGATCTGGTGCGTTAGTGCTGGTATGATCGCACCCGAAGATTTCCCGCGACTTTATTGTTTTAAGCAGTAGACGGGGAAAAAAATGAAATTGAATGGAACAGGATAATCTGGAAATGATTTAAAAGGGAGAAGTTTGTCGAAAAGGAGGCGAAGGCGATTGAATGGGCAAAAAATCGGCCTGGCTGTCCGGGGAAAAAAAAAAGAGGAGGGGGTGTGGAAAAAGGGGTGCAACACGTGGACTTCCCAGGGGTTCACCCATCCTAGTACTACTCTCACCCAAGCACGCTTAACTGCGGAGTTCTGATGGGATCCGGTGCATTAGTGCTGGTATGATCGCACCCGAAGATTAGCCGCGACTTTATTGTTTTAAGCAGTAGACGGGGAAAAAATGAAATTGAATGGAACAGGATAATCTGGAAATGGTTTAAAAAGGAGAAGTTTGTCGAAAAGGAGGCGAAGGCGATTGAATGGGATAAAAATCGGACAGGCTGGCCGGGGAAAAAAAAAAGGGGAGGGGGGGTGGAAAAAGGGGTGCTACACGAGGACTTCCCATGGGGTCACCCATCCTAGTACTACTCTCGCCCAAGCACGCTTAACTGCGGAGTTCTGATGGGATCCAGTGCATTAGTGCTGGTGTGATCGCACCCGAAGATTAGCCGCGACTTTATTGTTTTAAGCAGTAGACGGGGAAAAAAATGAAATTGAATGGAACAGGATAATCTGGAAATGGTTTAAAAGGGAGAAGTTTGTCGAAATGGAGGCGAAGGCGATTGAATGGGCTAAAAATCGGACAGGATGTCCGGGGAAAAAAAAAAGGGGAGGGGGGTGGAAAAAGGGGTGCAACACGAGGACTTGCCAGGGGGTCACCCATCCTAGTACTACTCTCACCCAAGCACGCTTAACGGCGGAGTTCTGATGGGATCCGGTGCATTAGTGCTGGTATGAACGCACCCGAAGATTAACCGCGACTTTATTGTTTTAAGCAGTAGACGGCGAAAAAAATGAAATTGAATGGAACAGGATAATCTGGAAATGGTTTAAAAGGGAGAAGTGTGTCGAAAAGGAGGCAAAGGCGATTGAATGGGCTAAAAATCGGACAGGCTGTCCGGGGGAAAAAAAAGGGTGAGGGGGGGTGGAAGAAGTGGTGCAACACGAGGACTTCCCAGGGGGTCACCCATCCTAGTACTACTCTCACCCAAGCACGCTTAAATGCGGAGTTCTGATGGGATCCGGTGCATTAGTGCTGGTATGATCGCACCCGAAGATTAGCCGCGACTTTATTGTTTTAAGCAGTAGGCGGGGAAAAAAATGAAATTGAATGGAACAGGATAATCTGGAAATGGTTTAAAAGGGAGAAGTTTGTCGAAAAGGAGGCGAAGGTGATTGAATGGGCTAAAAATCGGACAGGCTGTCCGGGGAAAAAAAAAAAGGGGACGGGCGGTGGAAAAAGGGGTGCAACACGAGGACTTCCCAGGGTGTCACCCATCCTAGTACTACTCTCGCCCAAGCACGCTTAACTACGGAGTTCTGAAGGGATCCAGTGCATTAGTGCTGGTATGATCACACCCGAAGATTAACCGCGACTTTATGGTTTTAAGCAGTAGACGGGGAAAAAAATGAAATTGAATGGAACTGGATAATCTGGAAATGGTTTAGAAGGGAGAAGTTTGTCGAAAAGGAGGCGAAGGCGATTGAATGGGCTAAAAATCGGACAGGCTGTCCGGGGAAAAAAACAAAGGAGTGGGGGTGTGGAAAAAGGGGTGCAACTCGAGGACTTCCCAAGGGGTCACCCTACCTGGTACTACTCTCGCCCAAGCACGCTTAACTGCGGGGTTTTGATGGGATCCGGTGCATTAGTGCTGGTATGATCGCACCCGAAGATTAACCGGAACTTTATGATTTTAAGCAGTAGACGGGGAAAAAAATGAAATTGAATGGAACAGGATAATCTGGAAATGGTTTAAAAGGGAGAAGTTTGTCGAAAAGAAGGCGAAGGCGAGAGAATGGTCTAAAAATCGGACATGCTGGCCGGGGAAAAAAAAAAAGGGGAGGGGTGGTGGAAAAAGGGGTGCAACAAGAGGACGTCCCAGGGGGTCACCCATCCTAGTACTACTCTCGCCCAAGCACGCTTAACTGCGGAGTTCTGATGGGATCCGGTGCATTAGTGCTGGTGTGATCGCACCCGAAGATTAACCGCGACTTTATTGTTTTAAGCAGTAGATGGGGAAAAAAATGAAATTGAATGGAACAGGATAATCTGGAAATGGTTTAAAAGGGAGAAGTTTGTCGAAAAGGAGGCGAAGGCAATTGAATGGGCTAAAAATCGGACAGGCTGCCCGGGGAAAAAAAAAAGGGGGAGGGGGGTGGAAAAAGGGGTGCAACACGAGGACTTCCCTTGGGGTCACCCATCCTAGTACTAATCTCGCCCAAGCACGCTTAACTGCGGAGTTCTGATGGGATCCGGTGCATTTATGCTGGTATGATCGCACCCGAAGATTAACCGCGACTTTAATGTTTTAAGCAGTAGACGGGGAAAAAAATGAAATTGAATGGAACAGGATAATCTGGAAATGGTTTAAAAGGGAGAAGTTTGTCGAAAAGGAGGCGAAGGCGAGAGAATGGTCTAAAAATCGGACAGGCTGGCCGGGGAAAAAAAAAAAGGGGAGGGGGGGTGGAAAAAGGGGTGCAACACGAGGACTTCCCAGGGGGTCACCCATCCAAGTACTACTCTCACCCAAGCACGCTTAACTGCGGAGTTCTGATGGGATCCGGTGCATTAGTGCTGGTATGATCGCACCCGAAGATTAACCGCGACCTTATTGTTTTCAGCAGTAGACGGGGAAAAAAATGAAATTGAATGGAACAGGATAATCTGAAAATCGTTTAAAAGGGAGAAGTTTGTCGAAAAGGAGGCGAAGGCGATTGAATGGGCTAAAAATCGGACAGGCTGTCCGGGGAAAAAAAAAAGGGGAGGGGGGTGGAAAAGGGGTGCAACACGAGGACTTCCCAGGGCGTCACCCATCCTAGTACTACCCTCACCCAAGCACGCTTAACTGCAGAGTTCTGATGGGATCCGGTGTATTAGTGTTGGCATGATTGCACCCGAAGAGTAGCCGCGACTTTATTGTTTTAAGCAGTAGACGGGGAAAAAAATGAAATTGAATGGAACAGGATAATCTGGAAATGGTTTAAAAGGGAGAAGTTTGTCGAAAGGGAGGCGAAGGCGATTGAATGGGCTAAAAATCGGACAGGTTGTCCGGGGGAAAAAAAAAAGGGGAGGGGCGGTGAAAAAAGGGGTGCAACACGAGGACTTCCCAGGGGGTCACCCATCCTAGTACTACTCTCGCCCAAGCACGCTTAACTACGGAGTTCTGATGGGATCCGGCGCATTAGTGCTGGTATGATCGCACCCGAAGATTAACCGCGACTTTATTGTTTTAAGCAGTAGACGGGGAAAAAAATGAAATTGAATGGAACAGGATAATCTGGAAATGGTTTAGAAGGGAGAAGTTTGTCGAAAAGGAGGCGAAGGCGATTGAATGGGCTAAAAATCGGACAGGCTGTCCGGGGAAAAAAAAAAAGGAGAGGGGGGGCGGAAAAAGGGGTGCTACACGAGGACTTCCCAGGGGGTCACCCATCCTTGTACTACTCTCGACCAAGCACGCTTAACTGCGGAGTTCTGATGGGATCCGGTGCATTAGTGCTGGTATGATCGCACCCGAAGATTAACCGTGACTTTTTTGTTTTAAGCAGTAGACGGGGAAAAAAATGAAATTGAATGGAACAGGATAATCTGGAAATGGTTTAAAAGGGAGAAGTTTGTCGAAAAGGAGGAGAAGGCGATTGAATGGGCTAAAAACGGACAGGCTGGCCGGGGAAAAAAAAAAGGGGGAGGAGGTGGAAAAAGGGGTGCAACACGAGGACTTCGCAAGGGGTCACCCATCCTAGTACTAGTCTCGCCCAAGCACGCTTAACTGCGGAGTTCTGATGGGATCCGGTGCATTAGTGCTGGTGTGATCGCACCCGAAGATTAGCCGCGGCTTTATTGTTTTAAGCAGTAGACGGGGAAAAAATGAAATTGAATGGAACAGGATAATCTGGAAATGGTTTAAAAGGGAGAAGTTTGTCGAAAAGAAGGCGAAGGCGATTGAATGGGCTAAAAATCGGACAGGCTGTCCGGGGAAAAAAAAAAGGGGAAGGGGGGTGGAAAAAGGGGTGCAACACGAGGACTTCCCAGGGGGTCACCCATCCTAGTACTACTCTCGCCCAAGCACGCTTAACTGCGGAGTTCTGATGGGATCCGGTGCATTAGTGCTGGTATGATCGCACCCGAAGATTAACCTCGACTTTATTGTTTTAAGCAGTAGACGGGGAAAAAATTGAAATTGAATGGAACAGGATAATCTGGAAATGGTTTAAAAGGGAGAAGTTTGTCGAAAAGGAGGCGAAGGCGATTGAATGGGCTAAAAATCGGACAGGCTGTCCGGGGAAAAAAAAAAAAGGGGAGAGGGGTCGGAAAAAGGGGTTCAACACGAGGACTTCCCAGGGGGTCACCCATCCTAGTACTACTCTCGCCCAAGCACGCTTAACTGCGGAGTTCTGATGGGATCCGGTGCATTAGTGCTGGTATGATCGCACCCGAAGATTAACCGCGACTTTATTGTTTTAAGCAGTAGACGGGGAAAAAAATGAAATTGAATGGAACAGCATAATCTGGAAATGGTTTAAAAGGGAGAAGTTTGTCGAAAAGGAGGCGAAGGCGATTGAATGGGCTAAAAATCGGACAGGCTGTCCGGGGAAAAAAAAAAAGGGGAGGGGGGGTGGGAAAAGGGGTGCAACACGAGGACTTCCCAGGGGGTCACCCATCCTAGTACTACTCTCGCCCAGGCACGCTTAACTGCGGAGTTCTGATGGGATCTGGTGCATTAGTGCTGGTATGATCGCACCCGAAGATTAACCGCGACTTTATTGTTTTAAGCAGTAGACGGGGAAAAAAATGAAATTGAATGGAACAGGATAATCTGGAAATGGTTTAAAAGGGAGAAGTTTGTCGAAAAGGAGGCGAAGGCGATTGAATGGGCTAAAAATCGGACAGGCTGGCCGGTTTAAAAAAAAAAGGGGAGGTGTGGTGGAAAAAGGGGTGCAACACGAGGACTTCCCAGGGGGTCACCCATCCTAGTACTACTCTCGCCCAAGCACGCTTAACTGCGGTGTTCTGATGGGATCCGGGGCATTAGTGCTGGTATGATCGCACCCGAAGATTAACCGCGACTTTATTGTTTTAAGCACTAGACGGGGAAAAAAATGAAATTGAATGGAACAGGATAATCTGGAAATGGTTTAAAAGGGAGAAGTTTGTCGAAAAGGAGGCGAAGGCGATTGAATGGGCTAAAAATCGGACAGGCTGGCCGGGGGAAAAAAAAAAGGGGAGGGAGGGGTGGAAAAAGGGGTGCAACACGAGGACTTCCCAGGTGGTCACCCATCCTAGCACTACTCTCGCCCCAAGCACTCTTAACTGCGGAGTCCTGATCGGATCCGGTGCATTAGTGCTGGTATGATTGCACCCGAAGATTAACCGCGACTTCATTGTTTTAAGCAGTAGACGGGGAAAAAAATGAAATTGAATGGAACAGGATAATCTGGAAATGGTTTAAAAGGGAGAAGTTTGTCGAAAAGGAGGCGAAGGCGATTGAATGGGCAAAAAATCGGCCTGGCTGTCCGGGGAAAAAAAAAAGAGGAGGGGGTGTGGAAAAAGGGGTGCAACACGTGGACTTCCCAGGGGTTCACCCATCCTAGTACTACTCTCGCCCAAGCACGCTTAACTGCGGAGTTCTGATGGGATCCGGTGCATTAGTGCTGGTATGATCGCACCCGAAGATTAACCGCGACTTTGTTGTTTTAAGCAATAGACGGGGAAAAAAATGAAATTGAATGGAACAGGATAATCTGGAAATGGTTTTGAAGGGAGAAGTTTGTCGAAAAGGAGGCGAAGGCGATTGAATGGGCTAAAAATCGGACAGGCTGTCCGGGGAAAAAAAAAAAGGAGAGGGGGGGTGGAAAAAGGGGTGCAACACGAGGACTTCCCAGGGGGTCAGCCATCCTAGTACTACTCTCGCCCAAGCACGCTTAACAGCGGAGTTCTGATGGGATCCGGTGCATTAGTGCTGGTATGATCGCACCGGAAGATTAGCCGCGACTTTGTTGTTTTAAGCAGTAGACGGGGAAAAAATGAAATTGAATGGAACAGGATAATCTGGAAATGGTTTAAAAGGGAGAAGTTGGTCGAAAAGGAGGCGAAGGCGATTGAATGGGCAAAGAATCGGACAGGCTGTCCGAGGAAAAAAAAAAAGGGGAGGGGGGGAAAAAGGGGTGCAACACGAGGATTTCCCAGGGGGTCACCCATCCTAGTACTACTCTCGCCCAAGCACGTTTAACTGCGGAGTTCTGATGGGATCCGGTGCATTAGTGCCGGCATGATCACACCCGAAGATTAACCGCGACTTTATTGTTTTAAGCAGTAGACGGGGAAAAAAATGAAATTGAATGGAACAGGATAATCTGGAAATGGTTTAGAAGGGAGAAGTTGGCCGAAAAGAAGGCGAAGGCGATTGAATGGGCTAAAAATCGGACAGGCTGGCGGGGGAAAAAAAAAAAGGGGAGGGGGGGTGGAAAAAGGGGTGCAACACGAGGACTTCCCAGGGGGTCACCCATCCTAGTACTACTCTCACCTGAGCACGCTTAACTGCGGAGTTCAGATGGGATTCGGTGCATTAGTGCTGGTATGATCGCACCCGAAGATTAACCGCGACTTTATTGTTTTAAGCAGTAGACGGGGAAAAAAATGAAATTGAAAGGAACAAGATAATCTGGAAATCGTTTAAAAGGGAGAAGTTTGTCGAAAAGGAGGCGAAGGCGATTGAATGGGCTAAAAATCGGACAGGCTGTCCGGGGACAAAAAAAAGGGGAGAGGGGTGGAAAAAGGGGTGCAACACGATTACTTCCCATGGCGTCACCCATCCTGGTACTACCCTCACCCAAGAACGCTTAACTGCAGAGTTCTGATGGGATCCGGTGCATTAGTGCTGGTATGATCGCACCCGAAGATTAGCCGCGACTTTATTGTTTTAAGCAGTAGACGGGGAAAAAAATGAAATTGAATGGAACAGGATAATCTGGAAATGGTTTAGAAGGGAGAAGTTTGTCGAAAAGGAGGCGAAGGCGATTGAATGGGCTAAAAATCGGACAGGCTGTCCGGGGGAAAAAAAAAAAAGGAAGGGGGGTGGAAAAAGAGGTGCAACACGAGGACTTCCCAGGGGGTCACCCATCCTGGTACTACTCTCGCCCAAGCACGCTTAACTGCGGAGTTCTGATGGGATCTGGTGCATTAGTGCTGGTATGATCGCACCCGGAGATTAGCCGCGACTTTATTGTTTTAAGCAGTAGACGGGGAAAAAAATGAAATTGAATGGAACAGGATAATCTGGAAATGGTTTAAAAGGGAGAAGTTTGTCGAAAAGGAGGCGAAGGCGATTGAATGGGCTAAAAATCGGACAGGCTCTCCGGGGAAAAAAAAAAGGAGAGGGGGCATGGAAAAAAAGGTGCAACACGAGGACTTCCCAGGGGGTCACCCATCCTAGTACTACTCTCGCCCAAGCACGCTTAACTGCGGAGTTCTGATGGGATCCGGTGCATTGGTGCTGGTATGTTCCCACCCGAAGATTAGCCGCGACTTTATTGTTCTAAGCAGTAGACGGGGAAAAAAATGAAATTGAATGGAACAGGATAATCTGGAAATGGTTTAAAAGGGAGAAGTTTGTCGAAAAGGAGGCGAGGGCGATTGAATGGGCTAAAAATCGGACAGGCTGTCCGGGGAAAAAAAAAAAGGAGAGGGGGGTGGGAAAAAGGGGTGCAACACGAGGACATCCCAGGGGGTCACCCATCCTAGTACTACTCTCGCCCAAGCACGCTTAGCTGCGGAGTTCTGATGGGATCCGGTGCATTAGTGCTGGTATGATCGCACCCGAAGATTAGCCGCGACTTTATTGTTTTAAGCAGTAGACGGGGAAAACAATGAAATTGAATGGAACAGGATAATCTGGAAATGGTTTAAAAGGGAGAAGTTTGTCAAAAAGGAGGCGAAGGCGATTGAATGGGCTAAAAATCGGACAGGCTGTCCGGGGAAAAAAAAAAGGGGGAGGGGGGGTGGAAAAAGTGGAACAGGATACGAGGACTTCCCAGGGGGTCACCCATCCTGGTACTACTCTCGCGCAAACACGCTTTACTGCGGAGTTCTGATTGGATCCGGTGCATTAGTGCTGGTATGATCGCACCCGAAGATTAACCGCGACTTTGTGGTTCTAAGCAGTGGACGGGGAAAAAATTGAAATTGAATGGAACAGGATAATCTGGAAATGGTTTAAAAGGGAGAAGTTTGTCGAAAAGGATGCGAAGGCGATTGAATGGGCAAAAAATCGGCCAGGCTGTCCGGGGAAAAAAAAAGAGGAGGGGGGGTGGAAAAAGGGGTGCAACACGAGGACTTCCCAGGGGTTCACCCATCCTAGTACTACTCTCGCCCAAGCACGCTTAACTGCGGAGTTCTGATGGGATCCGGTGCATTAGTGCTGGTATGATCGCACCCGAAGATTGACCGCGACTTTGTTGTTTTAAGCAGTAGACGGGGAAAAAAATGAAATTGAAAGGAACAGGATAATCTGGAAATGGTTTGGAAGGGAGAAGTTTGTCGAAAAGGAGGCGAACGCGATTGAATGCGCTAAAAATCGGACAGGCTGTCCGGGAAAAAAAAAAAGGAGAGGGGGGGTGGAAAAAGGGGTGCAACACGAGGACTTCCCAGGGGGTCACCCATCCTAGTACTACTCTCGCCCAAGCACGATTAACTGCGGAGTTCTGATGGGATCCGGTGCGTTAGTGCTGGTATGATCGCACCGGAAGATTAGCCGCGACTTTATTGTTTTAAGCAGTAGACGGGGAAAAAAATGAAATTGAATGGAACAGGATAATCTGGAAATGGTTTAAAAGGGAGAAGTTTGTCGAAAAGGGGGCGAAGGCGATTGAATGGGCAAAAAATCGAACAGGATGTCCGGGGAAAAAAAAAAAAGGGGAGAGGGGTGGACAAGGGGTGCAACACGAGGACTTCCCAGGGGGTCACCCATCCTAGTACTACTCTCACTCAAGCACGCTTAACTGCGGTGTTCTGATGGGATCCGGTGCATTAGTGCTGCTATGATCGCACCCGAAGATTAACCGCGACTTTATTGTTTTAAGCAGTAGACGGGGAAAAAAATGAAATTGAATGGAACCGGATAATCTGGAAATGGTTTAAAAGGGAGAAGTTTGTCGAAAAGGAGGCGAAGGCGATTGAATGGGCTAAAAATCGGACAGGCTGGCCGGGAAAAAAAAAAAGGGGAGGGGGGGTGGAAAAAGGGGTGCAACACGAGGACTTCCCAGGGGGTCACCCATCCTAGCACTACTCTCGCCCAAGCACTCTTAACTGCGGAGTTCTGATGGGATCCGGTGCATTAGTGCCGGTATGATTGCACCCGAAGATTAACCGCGACTTCATTGTTTTAAGCAGTAGACGGGGAAAAAAATGAAATTGAATGGAACAGGATAATCTGGAAATGGTTTAAAAGGGAGAAGTTTGTCGAAAAGGATGCGAAGGCGATTGAATGGGCAAAAAATCGGCCAGGCTGGCCGGGGAAAAAAAAAAAGGGGAGTGGGGGTGGAAAAAGGGGCGCAACACGAGGACTTCCCAAGGGGTCACCCATCCTAGTACTACTCTCGCCCAAGCACGCTTAACTGCGGAGTTCTGATGGGATCCGGTGCATTAGTGCTGGTGTGATCGCACCCGAAGATTAGCCGCGGCTTTATTGTTTTAAGCAGCAGACGGGGAAAAAAAGGAAATTGAATGGAACAGGATAATCTGGAAATGGTTTAAAAGGGAGAAGTTTGTCGAAAAGGAGGCGAACGCGATTGAATGGGCTAAAAATCGGACAGGCTGTCCGGGGAAAAAAAAAAAGGGGAGGGGGGGTGGAAAAAGGGGTCCAACACGAGGACTTCCAAGGGGGTCACCCATCCTAGTACTACTCTCGCCCAAGCACACTTAACTGCGGAGTTCTGATGGGATCCGGTGCATTAGTGCTAGTATGATCGCACCCGAAGATTAACCGCGACTTTATTGTTTTAAGCAGTAGACGGGGAAAAAAATGAAATTGAATGGAACAGGATAATCTGGAAATGGTTTAAAAGGGAGAAGTTTGTCGAAAAGGAGGAGAAGGCGATTGAATGGGCAAAAAATCGGACAGGCTGTCCGGGGAAAAAAAAAAGGGGAGAGGGGTGGAAAAAGGGGTGCAACATGAGGACTTCCCAGGGCGTCACCCATCCTAGTACTACTCTCGCTCAAGCACGCTTAACTGCGGAGTTCTGATAGGATCCGGTGCATTAGTGCTGCTATGATCGCACCCGAAGATTAACCGCGACTTTATTGTTTTAAGCAGTCGACGGGGAAAAAAATGAAATTAAATGGAACCGGATAATCTGGAAATAGTTTAAAAGGGAGAAGTTTGTCGAAAAGGAGGCGAAGGCGATTGAATGGGCCAAAAATCGGACAGGCTGGCCGGGGAAAAAAAAAAAGGGAGTGGGGGTGGAAAAAGGGGCGCAACACGAGGACTTCCCAAGGGGTCACCCATCCTAGTACTACTCTCGCCCAAGCACGCTTAACTGCGGAGTTCTGATGGGATCCGGTGCATTAGTGCTGGTGTGATCGCACCCGAAGATTAGCCGCGACTTTATTGTTTTAAGCCGTAGACGGGGAAAAAAATGAAATTGAATGGAACAGGATAATCTGGAAATGGTTTAAAAGGGAGAAGTTTGTCGAAAAGGAGGCGAAGGCGATTGAATGGGCTAAAAATCGGACAGGCTGTCCGGGGAAAAAAAAAAAAGGGGAGGGGGGGTGGGAAAAGGGGTGCAACACGAGGACTTCCCAGGGGGTCACCCATCCTAGTACTACTCTCGCCCAAGCACGCTTAACTGCGGAGTTCTGAGGGGATCCGGTGCATTTGTGCTGGTATGATCGCACCTGAAGATTAACCGCGACTTTATTGTTTTAAGCAGTAGACGGGGAAAAAAATGAAATTGAATGGAACAGGATAATCTGGAAATGGTTTAAAAGGGAGAAGTTTGTCGAAAAGGAGGCGAATGCGATTGAATGGGCTAAAAATCGGACAGGCTGCCCGGCGAAAAAAAAAAAGGGGAGGGGGGTTGGAAAAAGGGGTTCAACAAGGGGACTTCCCAGGGGGGTTGCCCATCCTAGTACTACTCTCGCCCAAGCACGCTTAACTGCGGAGTTCTGATGGGGTCCGGTGCATTAGTGCTGGTATGATCGCACCCGAAGACTAACCGCGACTTTGTTGTTTTAAACAGTAGACGGGGAAAAAATGAAATTGAATGGAACAGGATAATTTGGAAATGGTTTCAAAGGGAGAAGTTTGTCAAAAAGGAGACGAAGGCGATTGAATGGGATAAAAATCGGACAGGCTGTCCAGGGAAAAAAAAAAGGGGAGGGGGGGTGGAAAAAGGGGTGCAACGCGAGGACTTCCCAAGGGGCCACCCATCCTAGTACTACTCTTGCCCAAGCACACTTCACGGCGGAGTTCTGATGGGATCCGGTGCATTAGTGCTGGTATGATCGCACCCGAAGATTAACCGCGACTTTGTTTTTTTAAGCAGTAGACGGGGAAAAAATTGAAATTGAATGGAACAGGATAATCTGGAAATGGTTTAAAAGGGAGAAGTTTGTCGAAAAGGAGGCGAAGGCGATCGAATGGGCTAAAAATCGGACAGGCTGTCCGGGAAAAAAAAAAGGGGAGGGGGGTGGAAAAAGGGGTGCAACAAGAGGACTTCCCAGGGGGTCACCCATCCTAGTACTACTCTCGCGCAAGCACGCTAAACTGCGGAGTTCTGATGGGATCCGGTGCATTAGTGCTGGTATGATCGCACCCGAAGATTAACCGCGACTTTGTTGTTTTAAGCAGTAGACGGGGAAAAAATGAAATTGAATGGAACAGGATAATCTGGAAATGGTTTAAAAGGGAGAAGTTTGTCGAAAAGGAGGCGAAGGCGATTGAACGGGCTAAAAATCGGATAGGCTGTCCGGGGAAAAAAAAAGGGGAGGGGCGGTGGAAAAAGGGGTGCAACACGAGGACTTCCCAGGGGGTCACCCATCCTACTACTCCTCTCGCCCAAGCACACTTAACTGCGGAGTTCTGATGGGATCCGGTGCATTAGTGCAGGTATGATCGCACCCGAAGATTAACCGCGACTTTCATGTTTTAAGCAGTAGACGGGGAAAAAAATGAAATTGAATGGAACGGGATAATCTGGAAATGGTTTAAAAGGAAGAAGTTTGTCGAAAAGGAGGCGAAGGCGATTGAATGGGCTAAAAATCGGACAGGCTGTCCAGGGAAAAAAAAAAAGGGGAGGGGGGTGGAAAAAAGGGTGCAACACGAGGACTTCCCAGGGGGTCACCCATCCTAGTACTACTCACGCCCAAGAACGCTTAACTGCGGAGTTCTGATGGGATCCGGTGCATTAATGCTGGTACGATCGCACCCGAAGATTAACCGCGACTTTGTTGTTTTAAGCAGTAGACGGGGGAAAAAATGAAATTGAATGGAACGGGATAATCTGGAAATGGTTTAAAAGGGAGAAGTTTGTCGAAAAGGAGGCGAAGGCGATCGAATGGGCTAAAAATCGGAGAGGCTGTCCGGGAAAAAAAAAAAAGAGGAGGGGGGGTGTAAAAAGGGGTGCAACACGAGGACTTCCCAGGGGGTCACCCATCCTAGTACTACTCTCGCGCAAGCACGCTTTACTGCAGAGTTCTGAAGGGATCCGGTGCATTAGTGCTGGTATGATCGCACCCGAAGATTAACCGCGACTTTGTGGTTCTAAGCAGTAGACGGGGAAAAAATTGAAATTGAATGGAACAGGATAATCTGGAAATGGTTTAAAAGGGAGAAGTTTGTCGAAAAGGAGGCGAAGGCGATTGAATGGGCTAAAAAATAGATAGGCTGTCCGTGGAAAAAAAAAAGGGGAGGGGGGTGGGAAAAGGGGTGCAACACGAGGACTTCCCAGGGGGTCACCCATCCTAGTACTACTCTCGGCCAAGCACGCTTAATTGCGGAGTTCTGATGGGATCCGGTGCATTAGTGCTGGTATGATCGCACCCGAAGACTAACCGCGACTTTGTTGTTTTAAGCCGTAGACGGGGAAAAAAATGAAATTGAATGGAATAGGATAATCTGGAAATGGTTTAAAAGGGAGAAGTTTGTCGAAAAGGAGGCGAAGACGATTGAATGGGCTAAAAATCGGAGAGGCTATCCGGGGAAAAAAAAAAGAGAGGGGGGGGGGTGGAAAAAGGGGTGCAACACGAGGACTTCCAGGGGGTCACCCATCCTAGTACTACTCTCGACCAAGCACGCTTAACTGCGGAGTTCTGATGGGATCCGGTGCATTAGTGCTGGTATGATCGCACCCGAAGATTAACCGCGACTTTGTGGTTCTAAGCAGTAGACGGGGAAAAAATTGAAATTGAATGGAACAGGATAATCTGGAAATGGTTTAAAAGGGAGAAGTTTGTCGAAAAGGACGCGAAGGCGATTGAATGGGCTAAAAAACGGATAGGCTGTCCGGGGAAAAAAAAAAAGGGGAGGGGGGTGGAAAAAGGGGTGCAGCACGAGGACTTCCCAGGGGGTCACCCATCCTAGTACTACTCTCGGCCAAGCACGCTTAACTGCGGAGTTCTGATGGGATCCGGTGCATTAGTGCTGGTATGATTGCACCCGAAGACTAACCGCAACTTTGTTGTTTTAAGCAGTAGACGGGGAAAAAAATGAAATTGAATGGAACAGGATAATCTGGAAATGGTTTAAAAGGGAGAATTTGTCGAAAATGAGGCGAAGGCGATTGAATGGGCTAAAAATCGGACAGGCTGTCCGGGAAAAAAAAAAAAGGGGAGGGGGGGTGTAAAAAGGGGTGAAACAAGAGGACTTCCCAGGGGGTCACCCATCCTAGTACTACTCTCGCCCAAGCACGCTTAACTGCGAAGTTCTGATGGGATCCGGTGCATTAGTGCTGGTATGATCGCACCCGAAGATTAACCGCGACTTTGTTGTTTTAAGCAGTAGACGGGGAAAAAAATGAAATTGAACAGAACAGGATAATCTGGAAATGGTTTAAAAGGGAGAAGTTTGTCGAAAAGGAGGCGAAGGCGATTGAATGGGCTAAAAATCGGACAAGCTGTCCGGGGAAAAAAAAAAAGGGGAGGGGGGGTGGAAAAGGGGGTGCAACACGAGGACTTCCCAGGGGGTCACCCATCCTAGTACTACTCTCGCCAAGCACGCTTAACGGCGGAGTTCTGATGGGATCCGGTGCATTAATGCTGGTATGATCGCACCCGAAGATTAACCGCGACTTTGTTGTTTTAAGCAGTAGACGGGGAAAAAAATGAAATTGAATGGAACAGGATAATCTGGAAATAGTTTAAAAGGGAGAAGTTTGTTGAAAAGGAGGCGAAGGCGATTGAATGGGCTAAAAATCGGACAGGCTGTCCGGGGAAAAAAAAAGGGAAGGGGAGGTGTAAAAAGGGGTGCAACACGAGGACTTCCCAGGGGGTCACCCATCCTAGTACTACTCTCGACCAAGCATGCTTAACTGCGGAGTTCTGATGGGATCCGATGCATTAGTGCTAGTATGATCGCACCCGAAGATTAACCGCGACTTTGTTGTTTTAAGCAGTAGACGGGGAAAAAATTGAAATTGAATGGAACAGGATAATCTGGAAATGGTTTAAAAGGGAGAAGTTTGTCGAAAAGGAGGCGAAGGCGATTGAATGGGCTAAAAAACGGACAGGTTGTCCGGGGAAAAAAAAAAAGGGGAGGGGGTGGAAAAAGGGGTGCCACACGAGGACTTCACAGGGGTCACCCATCCTAGTACTACTCTCGGCCAAGCACGCTTAACTGCGGAGTTCTGATGGGATCCGGTGCATTAGTGCTGGTATGATCGCAACCGAAGACTAACCGCGACTTTGTTGTTTTAAGCAGTAGACGGGGAAAAAATGAAATTGAATGGAACAGGATAATCTGGAAATGGTTTAAGAGGGAGAAGTTTGTCGAAAAGGAGGCGAAGGCGATTGAATGGGCTAAAAATCGGACAGGCTGTCCGGGGAAAAAAAAAGGGGAGGGGTGGTGGAAAAAGGGGTGCAACACGAGGACTTCCCAAGGGGTCACCCATCCTAGTACTACTCTCGCCCAAGCACACTTCACTGCGGAGTTCTGATGGGATCCGGTGGATTAGTGCTGGTATGATCGGACCCGAAGATTAACCGCGACTTTGTTTTTTTAAGCAGTAGACTGGGAAAAAAATGAAATTGAACGGAACAGGATAATCTGGAAATGGTTTAAAAGGGAGAAGTTTGTCGAAAAGGAGGCGAAGGCGATTGAATGGGCTAAAAATCGGACAGGCTGTCCGGGAAAAAAAAAAAAGGGGTGGGGGGTGGAAAAAGGGGTGCAACAAGAGGACTTCCCAGGGGGTCACCCCTCCTAGTACTACTCTCGCGCAAGCACGCTTAACTGCGGAGTTCTGATGGGATCCGGTGCATTTGTGCTGGTATGATCGCACCCGAAGATTAACCGCGACTTTGTTGTTTTAAGCACTAGACGGGGAAAAAAATGAAATTGAATGGAACAGGATAATCTGGAAATGGTTTAAAAGGGAGAAGTTTGTCGAAAAGGAGGCGAAGGCAATTGAATGGGCTAAAAATCGGACAGGCTGTCCGGGGAAAAAAAAAAGGGGAGGGGGGTGGAAAATGGGGTGCAACACGAGGACTTCCCAGCGGGGCACCCATCCTACTACTCCTCTCGCCCGAGCACACTTAACTGCGGAGTTCTGATGGGATCCGGTGCATTAGTGCTGGTATGATCGCACCCGAAGATTAACCGCGACTTCCTTGTTTTAAGCAGTAGACGGGGAAAAAAATGAAATTGAATGGAACGGGATAATCTGGAAATGGTTTAAAAGGGAGAAGTTTGTTGAAAAGGAGGCGAAGGCGATTGAATGGGCTAAAAATCGGACAGGCTGTCCAGGGAAAAAAAAAAGGGGAGGGGGGGTGGAAAAAGGGGTGCAACACGAGGACTTCCCAGGGGTCACCCATCCTAGTACTACTCACGCCCAAGCACGCTTAACTGCGGAGTTCTGATGGGATCCGGTGCATTAATGCTGGTATGATCGCACCCGAAGATTAACCGCGACTTTGTTGTTTTAAACAGTAGACGGGGAAAAAATTGAAATTGAATGGAACAGGATAATCTGGAAATGGTTTAAAAGGGAGAAGTTTGTCGAAAAGGAGGCGAAGGCGATTGAATGGGCTAAAAAACGGACAGGCTGTCCGGGGAAAAAAAAAAGAGGAGGGGGGGGTGTAAAAATGGGTGCAACACGAGGACTTCCCAGGGGGTCACCCATCCAAGTACTACTCTCGACCAAGCACGCTTAACTGCGGAGTTCTGATGGCATCCGGTGCATTAGTGCTGGTATGATCGCACCCGAAGATTAACCGCGACTTTGTGGTTCTAAGCAGTAGACGGGGAAAAAATTGAAATTGAATGGAAAAGGGTAATCTGGAAATGGTTTAAAAGGGAGAAGTTTGTCAAAAAGGAGGCGAAGGCGATTGAATGGGTTAAAAATCGGACAGGCTGTCCGGGGGAAAAAAAAAGGGGAGGGGGGGTGGAAAAAGGGGTGCAACACGGGACTTTCCAGGTGGTCACCCATCCTAGTACTACTCTCGCCTAAGCACGCTTAATTGCGGAGTTCTGATGGGATCCGGTGCATTAGTGCTGGTATGATCGCACCCGAAGATTAACCGCCACTTTGTTGTTTTAAGCAGTAGACGGGGAAAAAAATGAAATTACATGGAACAGGATAATCTGGAAATGGTTTAAAAGGGAGAAGTTTGTCGAAAAGGAGGCGAAGGCGATTGAATGGGCTAAAAATCGGACAGGCTGTCCGGGGAAAAAAAAAAGGGGAGGGGGGGGTGGAAAAAGGGGTCCAACACGAGGACTTCCAAGGGGGTCACCCATCCTAGTACTACTCTCGCCCAAGCACGCTTAACTGCGGAGTTCTGATGGGATCCGGTGCATTAGTGCTGGTCTGATCGCACCCGAAGATTAACCGCGACTTTCTTGTTTTAAGCAGTAGACGGGGGAAAAAAATGAAATTGAATGGAAAAGGATAATCTGGAAATGGTTAAAAAGGGTGAAGTTTGTCGAAAAGGAGGCGAAAGCGATTGAATGGGCTAAAAATTGGACAGGCTGTCCGGGGAAAAAAAAAAGGGGGAGGGGTGGTGGAAAAAGAGGTGCAAGACGAGGACTTCCCAGGGGTCACCCATCCTAGTACTACTCTCGCCCAAGCACTCTTAACTGCGGAGTTCTGATGGGATCCGGTGCATTAGTGCTGGTATGATCGCACCCGAAGATTAACCGCGACTTTGTTGTTTGAAGCAGTAGACGGGGAAAAAAATGAAATTGAATGGAACAGGATAATCTGGAAATGGTTTAAAAGGGAGAAGTTTGTCGAAAAGGAGGCGAAGGCGATTGAATAGGCTAAAAATCGGACAGGCTGTCCGGGGAAAAAAAAAGGGGAGGGGGTGGAAAAAGGGGTGCAACACGAGGACTTCCCAGGGGGTCACCCATCCTAGTACTACTCCCGCCCAAGCACGCTTAACTGCGGAGTTCTAATGGGATCCGGTGCATTTGTGCTGGTATGATCGCACCCGAAGATTAACCGCGACTTTGTGGTTTTAAGCAATATACGGGAAAAAAAATGAAATTGAATGGAACAGGATAATCTGGAAATGGTTTAAAAGGGAGAAGTTTGTCGAAAAGGAGGCGAAGGCGATTGAATGCGCTAAAAATCGTACAGGCTGTCCGGTGAAAAAAAAAAGGGGGAGGGGGGTGGAAAAAGGGGTGCAACACGAGGACTTCCCAGGGGGTCACCCATCCTAGTACTACTCTCGCCCAAGCACGCTTAACTGCGGAGTTCTGATGGGATCCGGTGCATTAGTGCTGGTATGATCGCACCAGAAGATTAACCACGACTTTGTAGTTTTAAGCAGTAGACGGGCAAAAAAATGAAATTGAATGGAAAAGGATAATCTGGAAATGGTTTAAAAGGGAGAAGTTTGTCGAAAAGGAGGCGAATGCGATTGAATGGGCTAAAAATCGGACAGGCTGACCGGGGAAAAAAAAAAAGGGGAGGGGGGGTGGAAAAAGGGGTGCAGCACGAGGACTTCCCTGGGGGTCACCCATCCTAGTACTACTCTCGCCCAAGCACGCTTAACTGCGGAGTTCTGATGGGATCCGGTGCATTAGTGCTGCTATGATCGAACCCGAAGATTAACCGCGACTTTATTGTTTTAAGCAGTAGACGGGGAAGAAAATCAAATTGAATGGAACAGGATAATCTGGAAATGGTTTAAAAGGGAGAAGTTTGTCGAAAAGGAGGGGAAGGCGATTGAATGGGCTAAACAAAGGACAGGCTGTCCGGGGAAAAAAAAAAAAGGGGAGGGGGGATGGAAAAAGGGGTGCAACACGAGGACTTCCCAGGGGGTCACCTATCCTAGTACTACTCTCGCCCAAGCACGCTTAACTGCAGAGTTCTAATGGGATCCGGTGCATTAGTGCTGGTATGATCGCACCCGAAGATTAACCGCGACTTTGTTGTTTTAAGCAGAAGACGGGGAAAAAAATGAAATTGAATGGAACAGGATAATCTGGAAATGGTTTAAAAGGGAGAAGTTTGTTGAAAAAGAGGCGAAAGCGATTGTATGGGCTAAAAATCGGACAGGCTGTCCGGGGAAAAAAGAAAAGGGGAGGGGGATGGAAAAAGGGGTGCAACACGAGGTCTTCCCAGGGGGTCACCCATTCTAGTACTACTCTCACCCAAGCACGCTTAACTGCGGAGTTCTGATGGGATCCGGTGCATTAGTGCTGGTATGATCGCACCGGAAGATTAACCGCGACTTTGTTGTTTCAAGCAGTAGACGGGGAAAAAAATGAAATTGAATGGAATAGGATAATCTGGAAATGGTTTAAAAGGGAGAAATTTGTCGAAAAGGAGGCGAAGGCGATTGAATGGGCTAAAAATCGGACAGGCTGTCCGGGGAAAAAAAAAAGGGGAGGGGGGGTGGAAAATGGGGTGCAGCACGAGGACTTCCCAGGGGGTCACCCATCCTAGTACTACTCTCGCCCAAGCACGCATAACTGCGGAGTTCTGATGGGATCCGATGCATTACTGCTGGAATGATCGCACCCGAAGATGAACCGCGACTTTGTTGTTTTAAGCAGTAGACGGGGAAAAAAAGGAAATTGAACGGAACAGGATAATCTGGAAATGGTTTAAAAGGGAGAAGTTTGTTGAAAAGGAGGCGAAGGCGATTGAATGGGCTAAAAATCGGACAGGCTGTCCGGGGAAAAAAAAAAAGGGGAGGAGGGGTGTAAAAAGGGGTGCAACACGAGGACTTCCCAGGGGGTCACCCATCCTAGTACTACTCTCGGCCAACCACTCTTAACTGCGGAGTTCTGATGGGATCCGGTGCATTAGTGCTGGTATGATCGCAACCGAAGGTTAACCGCGACTTTGTTGTTTTAAGCAGTAGACGGGGAAAAAAATGAAATTGAATGGAACAGGATAATCTGGAAATGGTTTAAAAGGGAGAAGTTTGTCGAAAAGGTGGCGAAGGCCATTGAATGGGCTAAAAAACGGACAGGCTGTCCGGGGAAAAAAAAAAGGGGAGGGGGGTGGAAAAAGGGGTGCAACACGAGGACTTCCCAGGGGGTCACCCCTCCTAGTACTACTCTCGGCCAACCACGCTTAACTGCGGAGTTCTGATGGGATCCGGTGCATTAGTGCTGGTATGATCGCACCCGAAGATTAACCGCGACTTTGTTGTTTCAAGCAGTAGACGGGGAAAAAAATGAAATTGAATGGAACAGGATAATCTGGAAATGGTTTAAAAGGGAGAAGTTTGTCGAAAAGGAGGCGATGGAGATTCAATGGGCCAAAAATGGGACAGGCTGTCCAGGGAAAAAAAAAAAGGGGATGGGGGTGGAAAAAGGGGTGCAACACGAGGACTTCCCAGGGGGTCACCCAACCTAGTACAACTCTCGCCCAAGCACGCTTCACTGCGGAGTTCTGATGGTATCCGGTGCATTAGTGTTGGTATGATCGCACCCGAAGATTAACCGCGACTTTGTTTTTTTAAGCAGTAGACGGGGAAAAAAATGAAATTGAATGGAACAGGATAATCTGGAAATGATTTAAAAGGGAGAAGTTTGACGAAAAGGAGGCGAAGGCGATTGAATGACCTAAAAATCGGACAGGCTGTCCGGGGAAAAAAAAAAGGGGAGGGGGGTGGAAAAAGGGGTGCAACACGAGGACTTCCCAGGGGGTCACCCATCCTAGTACTACTCTCGCCCAAGCACGCTTAATTGCGGAGTTCTGATGGCATCCGGTGCATTAGTGCTGGTATGATCGCACCCGAATATTAATCGCGACTTTGTTGTTTTAAGCAGTAGACGGGGAAAAAAATGAAATTGAATGGAACAAGATAATCTGGAAATGGTTTAAAAGGGAGAAGTTTGTCGAAAAGGAGGCGAAGGCGATTGAATGGGCTAAAAATCAGACAGGCTGTCCGGGGAAAAAAAAAAGGGAAGGGGGTGTGGAAAAAGGAGTGCAACACGAGGACTTCCCAGGGGTCACCCATCCTAGTGCTACTCTCGCCCAAGCACGCTTCACTGCGGAGTTCTGATGGGATCCGGTGCGTTAGTGCTGGTATGATCGCACCCGAAGACTAACCGTGACTTTGTTGTTTTAAGCAGTAGACGGGGAAAAAAATTAAATTGAATGGAACAGGATAATCTGGAAATGGTTTACGAGGGAGAAGTTTGTCGAAAATGAGGCGAAGGCGATTGAATGAGCTAAAAATCGGACAGGCTGTCCGGGGAAAAAAAAAAGGGGAGGGGGTGGAAAAAGGGGTGCAACACGAGGACTTCCTAGGGGATCACCCATCCTAGTACTACTCTCGCCCAAGCATGCTTAACTGCGGAGTTCTGATGGGATCCGGTGCATTAGTGCTGGTATGATCGCACCCAAAGATTTACCGCGACTTTGTTGTTTTAAGCAGTAGACGGGGAAAAAAATGAAATTGAATGGAACAGGATAATCTGGAAATGGTTTAAAAGGGAGAAGTTTGTCGAAAAGGAGGCGAAGGCGATTGAATGGGCTAAAAATCGGACAGGCTGTCCGGGGAAAAAAAAAAGGGGAGGGGGGGTGGAAAAAGGGGTGCAACACGAGGACTTCCCAGGGGGTCACCCATCCTAGTACTACTCTCGCCCAAGCACGCTTAACTGCGGAGTTCTGATGGGATCCGGTGCATTAGTTCTGGTATGATCGCACCCAAAGATTAACCGCGACTTTTTTGTTTTAAGCAGTAGACGGGGAAAAAAATGAAATTGAATGGAACAGGATAATCTGGAAATGGTTTAAGAGGGAGAAATTTGTCGAAAAGGAGGCGAAGGCGATTGAATGGGCTAAAAATCGGACAGGATGTCCGGGGAAAAAAAAAAGGGGAGGGGGGGTGGAAAAATGGGTGCAACACGAGGACTTCCTAGGGGGTCACGCATCCTAGTACTACTCTCTCCCAAACACGCTTAACTGCGGAGTTCTGATGGGATCCGGTGCATTAGTGCTGGTATAATCGCACCAGAAGATTAACCGCGACTTTGTTGTTTTAAGCAGTAGACGGGGAAAAAAATGAAATTGAATGGAACATGATAATCCGGAAATGGTTTAAATGGGAGAAGTTTGTCGAAAAGGAGGCGAAGGCGATTGAATGGGCTAAAAATCGGACAGGCTGTCCGGGGAAAAAAAAAAAGGGATGGGGGGGTGGAAAAAGTGGTGCAACACGAGGACTTCCTAGGGGGTCACCCAACCTTGTACTACTCTCGCCCAAGCACGCTTAACTGCGGAGTTCTGATGGGATCCGGTGCATTAGTGCTGGTATGATCGCACCCGAAGATTAACCGCGAGTTTGTTGTTTTAAGCAGTAGACGGGGAAAAAAATAAAATTGAATGGAACAGGATAATCTGGAAATGGTTTAAAAGGGCGAAGTTTGTCAAAAAGGAGGCGAAGGCGATTGAATGGGCTAAAAATCAGACAGGCTGTCCGGGGAAAAAAAAAAAGGGGAGGGGGGGTTGAAAAAGGGGTGCAACACGAGGACTTCCAGGGGGTCACCCATCCTAGTACTACTCTCGGCCAAGCACGCTTAACTGCTGAGTTCTGATGGGATCCGGTGCATTAGTGCTGGTATGATCGCTCCCGAAGATTAACCGCGACTTTGTTGGATTAAGCTGTAGACGGGGAAAAAAATGAAATTGAATGGAAAGGATAATCTGGAAATGGTTTAAAAGGGAGAAGTTTGTCGAAAAGGAGGCGAAGGTGATTGAATGGGTTAAAAATCGGACAGGTTGTCCCGGGAAAAAAAAAAGGGAGGGGGGGTGGAAAAAGGGGTGCAACACGAGGACTTTCCAGGGGGTCACCCATCCTAGTACTACTCTCGCCCAAGCACGCTTAATTGCGGAGTTCTGATGGGATCCGGTGCATTAGTACTGGTATGATCGCACCCGAAGATTAACCGCGACTTTGTTGTTTGATGCAGTAGACGGTGAAAAACATGAAATTGAATGGAACAGGATAATCAGGAAATGGCTTAAAAGGGAGAAGTTTGTCGAAAAGAAGGCGAAGGCGATTGACTGGGCTAAAAATCGAACAGGCTGTCCGGGGAAAAAAAAAAAGGGGAGGGGGGGTGGAAAAAGGGGTGCAACACGAGGACTTCCCAGGGGGTCACCCATCCTAGTACTACTCTCGCCCAAGCACGCTTAATTGCGGAGTTCTGATGGGATCCGGTGCATTAGTGCTGGTATGATCGCACCCGAAGATTAACCGCGACTTTGTTGTTTTAAGCAGTAGACGGGGAAAAAAATGAAATTGAATGGAACAAGATAATATGGAAATGGTTTAAAAGGGAGAAGTTTGTCGAAAAGGAGGCGAAGGCGATTGAATGGGCTAAAAATCAGACAGGCTGTCCGGGGAAAAAAAAAAAGGGAGGGGGTGTGGGAAAAGGAGTGCAACACGAGGACTTCCCAGGGGTCACCCATCCTAGTGCTACTCTCGCCCAAGCACGCTTAACTGCGGAGTTCTGATGGGATCCGGTGCGTTTGTGCTGGTATGATTGCACCGGAAGATTAACCGTGACTTTGTTGTTTTAAGCAGTAGACGGGGAAAAAAATGAAATTGAATGGAACAGGATAATCTAGAAATGGTTTAAGAGGGAGAAGTTTGTCGAAAATGAGGCGAAGGCGATTGAATGAGCTAAAAATCGGACAGGGTGTCCGGGAAAAAAAAAAGGGGAGGGGGGTGGAAAAAGGGGTGCAACACGAGGACTTCCCAGGGGGTCCCCCATCCTAGTACTACTCTCGCCCAAGCATGCTTAACTGCGGAGTTCTGATGGGATCCGTTGCATTAGTGCTGGTATGATTGCACCCGAAGATTAACCGCGACTTTGTTGTTTTAAGCAGTAGACGGGGCAAAAAATGAAATTGAATGGAACAGGATAATCTGGAAATGGTTTAAGAGGGAGAAATTTGTCGAAAAGGAGGCGAAGGCGATTGAATGGGCTAAAAATCGGACAGGATGTCCGGGGAATAAAAAAAGGGGAGGGGGGGTGGAAAAATCGGTGCAACATGAGGACTTCCTAGGGGGTCACCCATCCTAGTACTACTCTCTCCCAAGCACGCTTAACTGCGGAGTTCTGATGGGAACCGGTGCATTAGTGCTGGTATAATCGCACCAGAAGATTAATCGCGACTTCGTTGTTTTAAGCAGTAGATCGGGAAAAAAATAAAATTGAATGGAACAGGATAATCTGGAAATGGTTTAAAAGGGAGAAGTTTGTCGAAAAGGAGGCGAAGGCGATTGAATGGGCTAAAAATCGGACAGGCTGTCTGGGGAAAAAAAAAAAGGGGAGGGGGGTGGAAAAAGGGGTGCAACACGAGGACTTCCCAGGGGGTCACCCATCCTAGTACTACTCTCGCCTGAGCACGCTTCACTGCGGAGTTCTGATGGGATTCGGTGCATTAGTGCTGGTATGATCGCACCCGAAGATTAACCGCGACTTTGTTGTTTGATGTAGTAGACGGGGAAAAAAATGAAATTGAATGGAACAGGATAATCTGGAAATGGTTTAGAAGGGAGAAGTTTATCGAAAAGGAGGCGAAGGCGATTGAATGGGCTAAAAATCGGACAGGCTGACCGGGGAAAAAAAAAAAGGGGAGGGGGGTGGAAAAATGGGTGCAACACGGGGACTTTCTAGGGGGTCACCCATCCTAGTACTACTCTCGCCCAAGCACGCTTAACTGCGGAGTTCTGATGGGATCCGGTGCATTTGTGCTGGTATGATCGCATCCGAAGATAATCGCGAATTTGTTGTTTTAAGCAGTAGACGGGGAAAAAAATGAAATTGAATGGAACAGGCCAATCTGGAAATGGTTTAAATGGGAGAAGTTTGTCGAAAAGGAGGTGAAGGCGATTGAATGGGCTAAAAATCGAACAGGCTATCCGGGGAAAAAAAAAAAGGGGAGGGGGGTGGAAAAAGGGGTGCAACACGAGGACTTCCCAGGGGGTCACCCATCCTAGTACTACTCTCGCCCGAGCACGCTTAACTGCGGAGTTCTGATGGGATTCGGTGCATTAGTGCTGGTATGATCGCACCCGAAGATTAACCGCGACTTTGTTGTTTGATGTAGTAGACGGGGAAAAAAATGAAATTGAATGGAACAGGATAATCTGGAAATGGTTTAAAAGGGCGAAGTTTGTCGAAAAGGAGGCGAAGGCGATTGAATGGGCTAAAAATCGGACAGGCTGACCGGGGAAAAAAAAAAAGGGGAGGGGGGGTGGAAAAAGGGGTGCAACACGGGGACTTTCCTGGGGGTCACCCATCCTAGTACTACTCTCGCCCAAGCACGCTTAACTGCGGAGTTCTGATGGGATCCGGTGCATTTGTGCTGGTATGATCGCATCCGAAGATAATCGCGAATTTGTTGTTTTAAGCAGTAGACGGGGAAAAAAATGAAATTGAATGGAACAGGCTAATCTGGAAATGGTTTAAATGGGAGAAGTTTGTCGAAAAGGAGGCGAAGGCGATTGAATGGGCTAAAAATCGAACAGGCTATCCGGGGAAAAAAAAAAAGGGGAGGGGGGTGGAAAAAGGGGTGCAACACGAGGACTTCCCAGGGGGTCACCCATCCTAGTACTACTCTCGCCCGAGCACGCTTAACTGCGGAGTTCTGATGGGATTCGGTGCATTAGTGCTGGTATGATCGCACCCGAAGATTAACCGCGACTTTGTTGTTTGATGTAGTAGACGAGGAAAAAAATGAAATTGAATGGAACAGGATAATCTGGAAATGGTTTAAAAGGGAGAAGTTTGTCGAAAAGGAGGCGAAGGCGATTGAATGGGCTAAAAATCGGACAGGCTGGCCGGGGAAGAAAAAAAAGGGGAGGGGCGGTGGAAAAAGAGGTGCAACACGAGGACTTCCCAGGGGGTCACCCATCCTAGTACTACTCTCGCCAAAACACACTTAACTGCGGAGTTCTGATGGGATCCGGTGCATTAGTGCCGGCATGATCACACCCGAAGATTAACCGCGACTTTATTGTTTTAAGCAGTAGACGGGGAAAAAAATGAAATTGAATGGAACAGGATAATCTGGAAATGGTTTAAAAGGGAGAAGTTTGTCGAAAAGGAGGCGAAGGCGATTGATTGGGCTAAAAATCGGACAGGCTGGCGGGGGAAAAAAAAAAAGGGGAGGGGAGTGGACAAAGGGGTGCAACACGAGGACTTCCCAGGGGGTCACCCATCCTAGTACTACTCTCGCCCAAGCACACTTAACTGCGGAGTTCTGATGGCATCCGGTCCATTAGTGCTGGTGTGATCGCAGCCGAAGATTAACAGCAACTTTATTGTTTTAAGCAGTAGACGGGAAAAAAATGAAATTGAATGGAACAGGATAATCTGGAAATGGTTTAAAAGGGAGAAGTTTGTCGAAAATGAGTGGAAGGCGATTGAATGGGCTAAAAATCGGACAGGCAGTTCGGGGAAAAAAAAAAGGGGAGGGGGGTGGAAAAAGGGGTGCAACACGAGGACTTCCCAGGGGGTCACCCATCCTAGTACTATTCTCGCCCAAGCACGCTTAACTGCGGAGTTCTGATGGGATCCGGTGCATTAGTGCTGGTATGATCGCACCCGAAGATTAACCGCGACTTTATTGTTTTAAGCAGTAGACGGGGAAAAAAATGAAATTGAATGGAACAGTATAATCTGGAAATTGTTTAAAAGAGAGAAGTTTGTCGAAAAGGAGGCGAAGGCGATTGAATGGGCTAAAAATCGGATAGGCTGGCCGGGGAAAAAAAAAAGGTGAGGGGGGTGGAAAAAGGGGTGCAACACGAGGACTTCCCAGGGGGTCACCCATCCTAGTACTACTCTCGCCCAAGCACGCTTAACTGTGGAGTTCTTACGGGATCCGGTGCATTAGTGCTGGTTTGATCGCACCCGAAGATTAACCGCGACTTTATTGTTTTAAGCAGTAGACGGGGAAAAAAATGAAATTGAATGGAACAGGATAATCTGGAAATGGTTTAAAAGGGAGAAGTTTGTCGAAAAGGAGGCGAAGGCGAGAGAATGGTCTAAAAATCGGACAGGCTGGCCGGGGAAAAAAAAAAAAGGAGGGGGGTGGAAAAAGGGGTGCAACACGAGGACTTCCCAGGGGGTCACCCATCCTGGTACTACTCTCGCCCAAGCACGCTTAACTGCGGAGTTCTGATGGGATCCGGTGCATTAGTGCTGGTGTGATCGCACCCGAAGATTAACCGCGACTTTATTGTTTTAAGCAGTAGACGGGGAAAAAAATGAAATTTAATGGAACAGGATAATCTGGAAATGGTTTATAAGGGAGAAGTTTGTCGAAAAGAAGGCGAAGGCGATTGAATGGGCTAAAAATCGGACAGGCTGTCCGTGGAAAAAAAAAAGGGGAGGGGGGGTGGAAAAATGGGTGCAACACGAGGACTTCCCAGGGGGTCACCCATCCTAGTACTACTCTCGCCCAAGCACGCTTAGTTGCGGAGTTCTGATGGCATCCGGTGCATTAGTGCTGGTATGATCGCACCCGAAGATTAGCCGCGACTTTATTGTTTTAAGCAGTAGACGGGGAAAAAAATGAAATTGAATGGAACACGATAATCTGGAAATGGTTTAAGAGGGAGAAGTTTGTCGAAAAGGAGGCGAAGGCGATTGAATGGGCAAAAAATCGGACAGGCTGTCCGGGGAAAAAAAAAGGGGTGGGGCGGTTGAAAAAGGGGTGCAACAAGTGGACTTCCCAGGGGGTCACCCATCCTAGTACTACTCTCGCCCAAGCACGCTTAACTGCGAAGTTCTGATTGGATCCGGTGCATTGGTGCTGGTATGATCGCACCCGAAGATTAACCGCGACTTTATTGTTTTAAGCAGTAGACGGGGAAAAAAATGAAATTGAATGGAACAGGATAATCTGGAAATGGTTTAGAAGGGAGAAGTTTGTCGAAAAGGAGGCGAAGGCGAATGAATGGGCTAAAAATCGGACAGGCTGTCCGGGGAAAAAAAAAAAGGGGAGGGGGGGTGGAAAAAGGGCTGCAACATGAGGACGTCCGAGGGGGTCACCCATCCTAGTACTACTCTCGCCCAAACACGCTTAACTACGGAGTTCTAATGGGATCCGGTGCATTAGTGCTGGAATGATCGCACCCGAAAATTAACCGCGACTTTATTGTTTTAAGAAGTAGACGGGGAAAAAAATGAAATTGAATGGAATAGGATAATCTGGAAATGGTTTAGATGGGAGAAGTTTGTCGAAAAGGAGGCGAAGGCGATTGAATGGGCTAAAAATCGGACAGGCTGTCCGGGGAAAAAAAAAAGGAGAGCGGGGGTGGAAAAAGGGGTGCAACTCGAGAACTTCCCAGGGGGTCACCCATCCTAATACGACTCTCGCCCAAGCTCGCTTAACTGCGGAGTTCTGATGGGATCCGCTGGATTAGTGCTGGTGTGATCGCACCAGAAGATTAACAGCGACTTTATCGTTTTAAACAGTAGACGGGGAAAAAAATGAAATTGAATGGAACAGGATAATCTGGAAATGGTTTAAAAGGGAGAAGTTTGTCGAAAAGGAGGCGAAGGCGATTGAATGGGCTAAAAATCGGACAGGCTGTCCGGGGAAAAAAAAAAAAGGGAGGGGGGGGTGGAAAAAGAGGTGCAACACGAGGACTTCCCAGGGGGTCACCCATCCTAGTACTACTCTCGCCCAAGCACGCTTAACTGCGGAGTTCTGATGGGATCTGGTGCATTTGTGCTGGGATGAACGCACCCGAAGATTAGCGGCGACTTTATTGTTTTAAGCAGTAGACGGGGAAAAAAATGAAATTGAATGGAACAGGATAATCTGGAAATGGTTTAAAAGGGAGAAGTTTGTCGAAAAGGAGGCGAAGACGATTGAATGGGCTAAAAATCGGACAGGCTGTCCGAGGAAAAAAAAAAAAGGGGAGGGGGAGTGGAAAAAGGGGTGCAACACGAGGACTTCCCAGGGGGTCACCCATCCTAGTACTACTCTCACCCAAGCACGTTTAACTGCAGAGTTCTGATGGGATCCGGTGCATTAGTGCTGGTATGACCGCACCCGAAGATTAACCGCGACTTTATTGTTTTAAGCAGTAGGCGGGGAAAAAAATGAAATTGAATGGAACAGGATAATCTGGAAATGGTTTAAAAGGGAGAAGTTTGTCGAAAAGGAGGCGAAGGCGATTGAATGGGCTAAAAATCGGACAGGCTGTCCGGTTAAAAAAAAAAAAGGGGAGGGGGGTGGAAAAAGGGTGCAACACGAGGACTTCCCAGGGGGTCACCCATCCTAGTACTACTCTCGCCCAAACACGCTTAACTGCGGAGTTCTGATGGGATCCGGTGCATTAGTGCTGGTATGATCGCACCCGAAGATTAGCCGCGACTTTATTGTTTTAAGCAGTAGACGGGGAAAAAAATGAAATTGAATGGAACAGGATAATCTGGAAATGGTTTAAAAGGGAGAAGTTTCTCGAAAAGAAGGCGAAGGCGAGACAATGGTCTAAAAATCGGACAGGCTGGCCGGGGAAGAAAAAAAAGGGGAGGGGCGGTGGAAAAAGAGGTGCAACACGAGGACCTCCCAGGGGGTCACCCATCCTAATACTACTCTCGCCCAAGCACGCTTAACTGCGGAGTTCTGATGGGATCCGGTGCATTAGTGCTGGTATGATCGCACCCGAAGATTAGCCGCGACTTTATTGTTTTAAGCAGTAGACGGGGAAAAAAATGAAATTGAATGGAACAGGATAATCTGGAAATGGTTTAAATGGGCGAAGTTTGTCGAAAAGGAGGCGAAGGCGATTGAATGGGCTAAAAATCGGACAGGCTGTCCGGGGAAAAAAAAAAAAGGGAGGGGGGTGGAAAAAGGGGTGCAACACGAGGACCTCCCAAGGGGTCACCCATCCTAGTACTACTCTCGCCCAAGCACGCTTAACAGCGGAGTTCTGATGGGATCCGGTGCATTAGTGCTAGTATGATCGCACCCGAAGATTATCCGCGACTTTATTGTTTTAAGCAGTAGACGGGGAAAAAAATGAAATTGAATGGAACAGGATAATCTGGAAATGGTTTAAAAGGGAGAAGTTTCTCGAAAAGAAGGCGAAGGCGAGACAATGGTCTAAAAATCGAACAGGCTGGCCGGGGAAGAAAAAAAAGGGGAGGGGCGGTGGAAAAAGGGGTGCAACACGAGGACTTCCCAGGGGGTCACCCATCCTAGTACTACTCTCGCCCAAACACGCTTAACTGCGGAGTTCTGATGGGATCTGGTGCATTAGTGCCGGCATGATCACACCCGAAGATTAACCGCGACTTTTTTGTTTTAAGCAGTAGACGGGGAAAAAAATGAAATTGAATGGAACAGGATAATCTGGAAATAGTTTAAAAGGGAGAAGTTTGTCGAAAAGGTGGCGTAGGCGATTGAATGGGCTAAAAATCGGACAGGCTGGCGGGGGAAAAAAAAAAAAGGGGAGGGGAGTGGACAAAGGGGTGCAACACGAGGAATTCCCAGGGGGTCACCCATCCTAGTACTACTCTCGCCCAAGCACACTTAACTGCGGAGTTCTGATGGCATCCGGTCCATTAGTGCTGGGGTGATCGCAGCCGAAGATTAACCGCAACTTTATTGTTTTAAGCAGTAGACGGGAAAAAAATGAAATTGAATGGAACAGGATAATCTGGAAATGGTTTAAAAGGGAGAAGTTTGTCGAAAATGAGTGGAAGGCGATTGAAAGGGCTAAAAATCGGACAGGCAGTCCGGGGAAAAAAAAGAAGGGGAGGGGGGGTGGAAAAATGGGTGCAACACGAGGACTTCCCAGGGGGTCACCCATCCTAGTACTACTCTCGCCCAAGCACGCTTAAATGCGGAGTTCTGATGGCATCCGGTGCATTAGTGCTGGTATGATCGCACCCGAAGATTAACCGCGACTTTATTGTTTTAAGCAGTAGACGGGGAAAAAAATGAAATTGAATGGAACAGGATAATCTGGAAATGGTTTAAAAGGGAGAAGTTTGTCGAAAAGGAGGCGAAGGCGATTGAATGGGTTAAAAATCGGACAGGCTGTCCGGGGAAAAAAAAAAAGAGGAGGGGGGGTGGAAAAAGGGGTGCAACACGAGGACTTCCCAGGGGGTCACCCATCCTAGTACTATTCTCGCCCAAGCACGCTTAACTGCGGAGTTCTGATGGGATCCGGTGCATTAGTGCTGGTATGATCGCACCCGAAGATTAACCGCGACTTTATTGTTTTAAGCAGTAGACGGGGAAAAAAATGAAATTGAATGGAACAGAATAATCTGGAAATGGTTTAAAAGAGAGAAGTTTGTCGAAAAGGAGGCGATGGCGATTGAATGGGCTAAAAATCGGATAGGCTGGCAGGGGAAAAAAAAAAGGGGAGGGGGGTGGAAAAAGGGGTGCAACACGAGGACTTCCCAGGGGGTCACCCATCCTAGTACTACTCTCGCCCAAGCACGCTTAACTGTGGAGTTCTAATGGGATCCGGTGCATTAGTGCTGGTTTGATCGCACCCGAAGATTAACCGCGACTTTATTGTTTTAAGCAATAGACGGGGAAAAAAATGAAATTGAATGGAACAGGATAATCTGGAAATGGTTTAAAAGGGAGAAGTTCGTCGAAAAGGGGGCGAAGGCGATTGAACGGGCTATAAATCGGACAGGCTGTCCGGGGAGAAAAAAAAGGGGAGGGGGGGTGGAAAAAAGGGTGCAACACGAGAGGGGCACCCATCCTAGTACTACTCTCGCCCAAGCACGCTTACCTGCGGAGTTCTGACGGGATCCGGTGCATTAGTCCTGGTATGATCGCACCCGAAGATTAACCGCGACTTTATTGTTTTAAGCAGTAGACGGGGAAAAAAATGAAACTGAATGGAACAGGATAATCTGGAAATGGTTTAAATGGGAGAAGTTTGTCGAAAAGGAGGCGAAGGCGATTGAATGGGCTAAAAATCGGACAGGCTGACCGGGGAAAAAAAAAAGGGGAGGGGAGTGGAAAAAGGGGTGCAACACGAGGACTTCCCAGGGGGTCACCCATCCTAGTACTACTCTCGCCCAAGCACGCTTAACTGCGGAGTTCCGATGGGATCCGGTGCATTAGTGCTGGTATGATTGCACCCGAAGATTAACCGCGACTTTATTGTTTTAAGTAGTAGACGGGGAAAAAAATGAAATTGAATGGAACAGGATAATCTGGAAATGGTTTACAAGGGAGAAGTTTGTCGAAAATGAGGCGAAGGCGATTGAATGGGCTAAAAATCGGACAGGCTGTCCGGGGAAAAAAAAAGGGGAGGGGGGGTGGAAAAAGGGGTGCAACACGAGGACTTCCCAAGGGGTCGCCCATCCTAGTACTACTCTCACCCAAGCACGCTTAACTGCAGAGTTCTGATGGGATCCGGTGCATTGGTGCTGGTATGAACGCACCCGAAGATTAACCGCGACTATATTGTTTTAAGCAGTAGACGGGGGAAAAAATGAAATTGAATGGAACAGGATAATCTGGAAATGGTTTAAAAGGGAGAAGTTTGTCGAAAAAGAGGCGAAGGCGACACAATGGTCTAAAAATCAGACAGGCTGGCCGGGGAAAAAAAAAGGGGAGGGGGGGTGGAAAAAGGGGTGCAACACGAGGACTTCCCAGGGGGTCACCCATCCTAGTACTACTCTCGCCCAAGCACGCTTAACTGCGGAGTTTTGATGCGATCCGGTGAATTAGTGCTGGTATGATCGCACCCGAAGATTAACTGCGACTTTATTGTTTTAAGCAGTAGACGGGGAAAAGAATGAAATTGAATGGAACAAGATAATCTGGAAATGGTTTAAAAGTGAGAAGTTTGTCGAAAAGGGGGCGAAGGCGATTGAATGGGCTAAAAATCGGACAGGCTATCCGGGGAAAAAAAAAAGGGGAGGGGGGTGGAAAAAGGGGTGCAACACGAGGACTTCCCAGGGGGTCACCCATCCTAGTACTACTCTCGCCCAAGCACGCTTAGCTGCGGAGTTCTGATGGGATCCGGTGCATTAGTGCTGGTATTATCGCACCCGAAGATTAGCCGCGACTTTATTGTTTTAAGCAGTAGACGGGGAAAAAAATGAAATTGAATGGAACACGATAATCTGGAAATGGTTTAAGAGGGAGAAGTTTGTCGAAAAGGAGGCGAAGGCGATTGAATGGGCAAAAAATCGGACAGACTGTCCGGGGAAAAAAAAAAGGGGAGGGGCGGTGGAAAAAGGGGTGCAACACGTGGACTTCCCAGGGGGTCACCCATCCTAGTACTACTCTCGCCCAAGCAGGCTTAATTACGGAGTTCTGATGGGATCCGGCGCATTAGTGCTGGTATGATCGCACCCGAAGATTAACCGCGACTTTATTGTTTTAAGTAGTAGACGGGGAAAAAAATGAAATTGAATGGAACAGGATAATCTGGAAATGGTTTAGAAGGGAGAAGTTTGTCGAGAAGGAGGCGAAGGCGATTGAATGGGCTAAAAATCGGACAGGCTGTCCGGGGAAAAAAAAAAGGAGAGGGGGGGTGGAAAAAGGGGTGCAACACGAGGACTTCCCTAGGGGTCACCCATCCTAGTACTACTCTCGCCCAAGCATGCTTAACTGCGGAGTTCTGATGGGATCCGGTGCATTAGTGCTGGTATGATCGCACCCGAAGATTAGCCGCGACTTTATTGTTTTAAGCAGTAGACGGGGAAAACAATCAAATTGAATGGAACAGGATAATCTGGAAATGGTTTAAAAGGGAGAAGTTTGTCAAAAAGGAGGCGAAGGCGATTGAATGGCCTAAAAATCGGACAGGCTGTCCGGGGAAAAAAAAAAAGGAGAGGGGGGGTGGAAAAAGGGGTGCAACACGAGGACTTCCCAGGGGGTCACCCATCCTAGTACAACTCTCGCCCAAGCACGCTTAATTGTGGAGTTCTGATGGGATCCGGTGCATTAGTGCTGGTATGATCGGACCCGAAGATTAACCGCAACTTTTATTGTTTTAAGCAGTAGACGGGGAAAAAAATGAAATTGAATGGAACAGGATAATCTGGAAATGGTTTAAAAGGGAGAAGTTTGTCGAAAAGGAGGCGAAGGCGATTGAATGGGCTAAAAATCGGACAGTCTGTCCGGGGAAAAAAAATGGGGAGGGGGGTGGAAAAAGGGGTGCAACGCGAGGACTTCCGAGGGGGTCACCCATCCTAGTACTACTCTCGCCCAAGCACGCTTAACTGCGGAGTTCTGATGGGATCCGGTGCATTAGTGCTGGTATGATCGCACCCGAAGATTAGCCGCGACTTTATTGTTTTAAGCAGTAGACGGGGAAAAAAATGAAATTGAATGGAACAGGATAATCTGGAAATGGTTTAAAAGGGCGAAGTTTGTCGAAAAGGAGGCGAAGGCAATTGAATGGGCTAAAAATCGGACAGGCTGTCCGGGGAAAAAAAAAAGTGGAGGGGGATGGAAAAAGGGGTGCAACACGAGGACTTCCAGGGGGTCACCCATCCTAGTACTACTCTCCCCCAAGCACGCTTAACTGCGGAGTTCTGATGGGATCCGGTGCATTAGTGCTGGTATGATCCCACCCGAAGATTAACCGCGACTTTATTGTTTTAAGCAGTAGACGGGGAAAAAAATGAAATTGAATGGAACAGGATAATCTGAAATGGTTTAAAAGGGAGAAGTTTGTCGAAAAGGAAGCGAAGGCGATTGAATGGGCTAAAAATCGGACAGGCTGTCCGGGGAAAAAAAAAAAGGGGAGGGGGGGTGGAAGAAGGGGTGCAACACGAGGACTTCCCAGGGGGTCACCCATCCTAGTACTACTCTCACCCAAGCACGCTTAACTGCAAAGTTCTGATGGGATCCGGTGCATTATGCTGGTATGATCGCACCCGAAGATTAGCCGCGATTTTATTGTTTTAAGCAGTAGACGGGGAAAAAGTGAAATTAAATGGAACAGGATAATCTGGAAATGGTTTAAAAGGGAGAAGTTTGTCGAAAAGATGGCGAAGGCGATTGAATGGGCTAAAAATCGGACAGGCTGTCCGGGGAAAAAAAAAAAGGGGAGGGGGGTGGAAAAAGGGGTGCAACACGAGGACTTCCCCGGGGGTCACCAATCCTAGTACTACTCTCGCCCAAGCACGCTTAACTGCGGAGTTTTGATGCGATCCGGTGAATTAGTGCTGGTATGATCGCACCCGAAGATTAACTGCGACTTTATTGTTTTAAGCAGTAGACGGGGAAAAAAATGAAATTGAATGGAACAGGATAATCTGGAAATGATTTACAAGGGAGAAGTTTGTCGAAAAGGAGGCGAAGGCGATTGAATGGGCTACAAATCGGACAGGCTGTCCGTGGAAAAGAAAAAAGGGGAGGGGCGGTGGAAAAAGGGGTGCAACACGAGGACTTCCGAGGGGGTCACCCATCCTAGTACTACTCTCACCCAAGCACGCTTAATTGTGGAGTTCTGATGGGATCCGGTGCATTAGTGCTGGTATGATCGCACCCGAAGATTAACCGCGACTTTATTGTTTTAAGCAGTAGACGGGGAAAAAAATGAAATTGAATGGAACAGGATAATCTGGAAATGGTTTAAAAGGGAGAAGTTTGTCGAAAAGGGGACGAAGGCGATTGAATGGGCTAAAAATCGGACAGGCTATCCGGGGAAAAAAAAAAAGGGGAGGGGGTGGAAAAAGGGGTGCAACACGAGGACTTCCCAGGGGGTCACCCATCCTAGTACTACTCTCGCCCAAGCACGCTTAGCTGCGGAGTTCTGATGGGATCCGGTGCATTAGTGCTGGTATGATCGCACCCGAAGATTAGCCGCGACTTTATTGTTTTAAGAAGTAGACGGGGAAAAAAAGGAAATTGAATGGAACACGATAATCTGGAAATGGTTTAAGAGGGAGAAGTTTGTCGAAAAGGAGGCGAAGGCGATTGAATGGGCAAAAAATCGGACAGGCTGTCCGGGGAAAAAAAAAAGGGGAGGGGCGGTGGAAAAAGGGGTGCAACACGTGGACTTCCCAGGGTGTCACCCATCCTAGTACTACTCTCGCCCAAGCACGCTTAATTACGGAGTTCTGAAGGGATCCGGTGCATTAGTGCTGGTATGATCGCACCCGAAGATTAACTGCGACTTTATTGTTTTAAGCAGTAGACGGGGAAAAAAATGAAATTGAATGGAACAGGATAATCTGGAAATGGTTTAGAAGGGAGAAGTTTGTCGAGAAGGAGGCGAAGGCGATTGAATGGGCTAAAAATCGGACTGGCTGTCCGGGGAAAAAAAAAAGGAGAGGGGGGGTGGAAAAATGGGTGCAACACGAGGACTTCCCTGGGGGTCACCCATCCTAGTACTACTATCGCCCAAGCATGCTTAACTGCGGAGTTCTGATGGGATCCGGTGCATTAGTGCTGGTATGATCGCATTCGAAGATTAGCCGCGACTTTATTTTTTTAAGCAGTAGACGGGGAAAACAATGAAATTGAATGGAACAGGATAATCTGGAAATGGTTTAAAAGGGAGAAGTTTGTCAAAAAGGAGGCGAAGGCGATTGAATGGGTTAAAAATCGGACAGGCTGTCCGGGGAAAAAAAAAAAGGGGAGGGGGGGTGGAAAAAGGGGTGCAACACGAGGACTTCCCAGGGGGTCACCCATCCTAGTACTACTCTCGCCCAAGCACGCTTAATTGTGGAGTTCTGATGGGATCCGGTGCATTAGTGCTGGTATGATCGCACCCGAAGATTAACCGCAACTTTATTGTTTTAAGCAGTAGACGGGGAAAAAAATGAAATTGAATGGAACAGGATAATCTGGAAATGGTTTAAAAGGGAAAAGTTTGTCGAAAAGGAGGCGAAGGCGATTGAATGGGCTAAAAATCGGACAGGCTGTCCGGGGAAAAAAAAAAGGGGAGGGGGTGGAAAAAGGGGTGCAACACGAGGACTTCCGAGGGGGTCACCCATCCTAGTACTACTCTCGCCCAAGCACGCTTAACTGCGGAGTTCTGATGGGATCCGGTGCATTAGTGCTGGTATGATCGCACCCGAAGATTAGCCGCGACTTTATTGTTTTAAGCAGTAGACGGGGAAAAAAATGAAATTGAATGGAACAGGATAATCTGGAAATGGTTTAAAAGGGCGAAGTTTGTCGAAAAGGAGGCGAAGGCAATTGAATGGGCTAAAAATCGGACAGGCTGTCCGGGGAAAAAAAAAAAGTGGAGGGGGGTGGAAAAAGGGGTGCAACACGAGGACTTCCCAGGGGGTCACCCATCCTAGTACTACTCTCGCCCAAGCACGCTTAACTGCGGAGTTCTGATGGGATCCGGTGCATTAGTGCTGGTATGATCCCACCCGAAGATTAACCGCGACTTTATTGTTTTAAGCAGTAAACGGGGAAAAAAATGAAATTGAATGGAAACGGATAATCTGAAATGGTTTAAAAGGGAGAAGTTTGTCGAAAAGGAAGCGAAGGCGATTGAATGGTCTAAAAATCGGACAGGCTGTCCGGGGAAAAAAAAAAGGGGAGGGGGGGTGGAAGAAGGGGTGCAACACGAGGACTTCCCAGGGGGTCACCCATCCTAGTACTACTCTCACCCAAGCACGCTTAACTACGGGGTTCTGATGGGATCCGGTGCATTAGTTCTGGTATGATCGCACCCGAAGATTAGCCGCGATTTTATTGTTTTAAGCAGTAGACGGGGAAAAAGTGAAATTGAATGGAACAGGATAATCTGGAAATGGTTTAAAAGGGAGAAGTTTGTCGAAAAGAAGGCGAAGGCGATTGAATGGGCTAAAAATCGGACAGGCTGTCCGGGGAAAAAAAAAAAGGGGAGGGGGGGTGGAAAAAGGGGTGCAACACGAGGACTTCCCCGGGGGTCACCAATCCTAATACTACTCTCGCCCAAGCACGCTTAACTGCGGAGTTTTGATGCGATCCGGTGAATTAGTGCTGGTATGATCGCACCCGAAGATTAACTGCGACTTTATTGTTTTAAGCAGTAGACGGGGAAAAAAATGAAATTGAATGGAACAGGATAATCTGGAAATGATTTACAAGGGAGAAGTTTGTCGAAAAGGAGGCGAAGGCGATTGAATGGGCTAAAAATCGGACAGGCTGTCCGGGGAAAAGAAAAAATGGGAGGGGCGGTGGAAAAAGGGGTGCAACACGAGGACTTCCCAGGGGGTCACCCATCCTAGTACTACTCTCACCCAAGCACGCTTAATTGTGGAGTTCTGATGGGATCCGGTGCATTAGTGCTGGTATGATCGCACCCGAAGATTAACCGCGACTTTATTGTTTTAAGCAGTAGACGGGGAAAAAAATGAAATTGAATGGAACAGGATAATCTGGAAATGGTTTAAAAGGGAGAAGTTTGTCGAAAAGGGGGCGAAGGCGATTGAATGGGCTAAAAATCGGACAGGCTATTCGGGGAAAAAAAAAGGGGAGGGGGGTGGAAAAAGGGGTGCAACACGAGGACTGCCCAGGGGGTCACCCATCCTAGTACTACTCTCGCCCAAGCACGCTTAGCTGCGGAGTTCTGATGGGATCCGGTGCATTAGTGCTGGTATGATCGCACACGAAGATTAGCCGCGACTTTATTGTTTTAAGCAGTAGACGGGGAAAAAAATGAAATTGAATGGAACACGATAATCTGGAAATGGTTTAAGAGGGAGAAGTTTGTCGAAAAGGAGGCGAAGGCGATTGAATGGGCAAAAAATCGGACAGGCTGTCCGGGGAAAAAAAAAAGGGGAGGGGCGGTGGAAAAAGGGGTGCAACACGTGGACTTCCCAGGGGGTCACCCATCCTAGTACTACTCTCGCCCAAGCACGCTTAATTACGGAGTTCTGAAGGGATCTGGTGCATTAGTGCTGGTATGATCGCACCCGAAGATTAACCGCGACTTTATTGTTTTAAGCAGTAGACGGGGAAAAAAATGAAATTGAATGGAACAGGATAATCTGGAAATGGTTTAGAAGGGAGAAGTTTGTCGAGAAGGAGGCGAAGGCGATTGAATGGGCTAAAAATCGGACTGGCTGTCCGGGGAAAAAAAAAAGGAGAGGGGGGGTGGAAAAATGGGTGCAACACGAGGACTTCCCTGGGGGTCACCCATCCTAGTACTACTCTCGCCCAAGCATGCTTAACTGCGGAGTTCTGATGGGATCCGGTGCATTAGTGCTGGTATGATCGCACCCGAAGATTAGCCGCGACTTTATTTTTTTAAGCAGTAGACGGGGAAAAAAATGAAATTGAATGGAACAGGATAATCTGGAAATGGTTTAAAAGGGCGAAGTTTGTCGAAAAGGAGGCGAAGGCAATTGAATGGGCTAAAAATCGGACAGGCTGTCCGGGAAAAAAAAAAAAGTGGAGGGGGGTGGAAAAAGGGGTGCAACACGAGGACTTCCAGGGGGTCACCCATCCTAGTACTACTTTCGCCCAAGCACGCTTAACTGCGGAGTTCTGATGGGATGCGGTGTATTAGTACTGGTATGATCCCACCCGAAGATTAACCGCGACTTTATTGTTTTAAGCAGTAGACGGGGAAAAAAATGAAATTGAATGGAACAGGATAATCTGGAAATGGTTTAAAAGGGAGAAGTTTGTCGAAAAGGAGGCGAAGGCGATTGAATGGGCTAAAAATCGGACAGGCTGTCCGGGGAAAAAAAAAAGGGGAGGGGGTGGAAAAAGGGGTGCAACACGAGGACTTCCGAGGGGGTCACCCATCCTAGTACTACTCTCGCCCAAGCACGCTTAACTGCGGAGTTCTGATGGGATCCGGTGCATTAGTGCTGGTATGATCGCACCCGAAGATTGGCCGCGACTTAATTGTTTTAAGTAGTAGACGGGGAAAAAAATGAAATTGAATGGAACAGGATAATCTGGAAATGGTTTAAAAGGGCGAAGTTTGCCGAAAAGGAGGCGAAGGCAATTGAATGGGCTAAAAATCGGACAGGCTGTCCGGGGAAAAAAAAAAAGTGGAGGGCGGTGGAAAAAGGGGTGCAACACGAGGACTTCCCAGGGGGTCACCCATCCTAGTACTACTCTCGCCCAAGCACGCTTAACTACGGAGTTCTGATGGAATCCGGTGTATTAGTGCTGGTATGATCGCACCCGAAGATTAACCGCGAGTTTATGGTTTTAAGCAGTAGACGGGGAAAAAAATGAAATTGAATGGAACAGGATAATCTGGAAATGGTTTAGAAGGGAGAAGTTTGTCGAAAAGGAGGCGAAGGCGATTGAATGGGCTAAAAATCGGACAAGCTGTCCGGGGAAAAAAAAAAAGGGGAGGGGGGTGGGAAAAGGGATGCAACACGAGGACTTCCAAGGGGGTCACCCATCGTAGTACTACTCTCGCCCAAGCACGCTTAACTGCGGAGTTCTGATGGGATCCGGTGCATTAGTGCTGGTATGATCGCACCCGAAGATTAACCGCGACTTTATTGTTTTAAGCCGTAGACGGGGAAAAAAATGAAATTGAATGGAACAGGATAATCTGGAAATGGTTTAAAAGGGAGAAGTTTGTCGAAAAGGAGGCGAAGGCGATTGAATGGGCTAAAAATCGGACAGTCTGGCCGGTGAAAAAAAAAAAGGGGAGGGGTGGTGGAAAAAGGGGTGCAACACGAGGACTTCCCAGGAGGTCACCCATCCTAGTACTACTCTCGCCCAAGCACGCTGAACTGCGGTGTTCTGATGGGATCCGGGGCATTAGTGCTGTATGATCGCACCCGAAGATTAACCGCGACTTTATTGTTTTAAGCACTAGACGGGGAAAAAAAATGAAATTGAATGGAACAGGATAATCTGGAAATGGTTTAAAAGGGAGAAGTTTGTCGAAAAGGAGGCGAAGGCGATTGAATGGGCTAAAAATCGGACAGGCTGGCCGGGGAAAAAAAAAAGGGGAGGGGGGGTGGAAAAAGGGGTGCAACACGAGGACTTCCCAGGGGGTCACCCATCCTAGCACTACTCTCGGCCAAGCACTCTTAACTGCGGAGTTCTGATGGGATCCGGTGCATTAGTGCCGGTATGATTGCACCCGAAGATTAACCGCGACTTCATTGTTTTAAGCAGTAGACGGGGAAAAAAATGAAATTGAATGGAACAGGATAATCTGGAAATGGTTTAAAAGGGAGAAGTTTGTCGAAAAGGAGGCGAAGGCGATTGAATGGGCAAAAAATCGGACAGGCTGTCCGGGGAAAAAAAAAAGGGGAGGGGCGGTGGAAAAAGGGGTGCAACACGTGGACTTCCCAGGGGGTCACCCATCCTAGTACTACTCTCGCCCAAGCACGCTTAATTACGGAGTTCTGAAGGGATCCGGTGCATTAGTGCTGGTATGATCGCACCCGAAGATTAACCGCGACTTTATTGTTTTAAGCAGTAGACGGGGAAAAAAATGAAATTGAATGGAACAGGATAATCTGGAAATGGCTTAGAAGGGAGAAGTTTGTCGAGAAGGAGGCGAAGGCGATTGAATGGGCTAAAAATCGGACTGGCTGTCCGGGGAACAAAAAAAGGAGAGGGGGGGTGGAAAAATGGGTGCAACACGAGGACTTCCCTGGGGGTCACCCATCCTAGTACTACTCTCGCCCAAGCATGCTTAACTGCGGAGTTCTGATGGGATCCGGTGCATTAGTGCTGGTATGATCGCACCCGAAGATTAGCCGCGACTTTATTTTTTTAAGCAGTAGACGGGGAAAACAATGAAATTGAATGGAACAGGATAATCTGGAAATGGTTTAAAAGGGAGAAGTTTGTCAAAAAGGAGGCGAAGGCGATTGAATGGGCTAAAAATCGGACAGGCTGTCCGGGGAAAAAAAAAAAGGGGAGGGGGGGTGGAAAAAGGGGTGCAACACGAGGACTTCCCAGGGGGTCACCCATCCTAGTACTACTCTCGCCCAAGCACGCTTAATGGTGGAGTTCTGATGGGATCCGGTGCATTAGTGCCGGTATGATCGCACCCGAAGATTAACCGCAACTTTATTGTTTTAAGCAGTAGACGGGGAAAAAAATGAAATTGAATGGAACAGGATAATCTGGAAATGGTTTAAAAGGTAGAAGTTTGTCGAAAAGGAGGCGAAGGCGATTGAATGGGCTAAAAATTGGACAGGCTGTCCGGGGAAAAAAAAAAGGGGAGGGGGTGGAAAAAGGGGTGCAACACGAGGACTTCCGAGGGGGTCACCCATCCTAGTACTACTCTCGCCCAAGCACGCTTAACTGCGGAGTTCTGATGGGATCCGGTGCATTAGTGCTGGTATGATCGCACCCGAAGATTGGCCGCGACTTAATTGTTTTAAGCAGTAGACGGGGAAAAAAATGAAATTGAATGGAACAGGATAATCTGGAAATGGTTTAAAAGGGCGAAGTTTGCCGAAAAGGAGGCGAAGGCAATTGAATGGGCTAAAAATCGGACAGGCTGTCCGAGGAAAAAAAAAAAAGTGGAGGGCGGTGGAAAAAGGGGTGCAACACGAGGACTTCCCAGGGGGTCACCCATCCTAGTACTACTCTCGCCCAAGCACGCTTAACTGCGGAGTTCTGATGGGATCCGGTGCATTAGTGCTGGTATGATCCCACAAGAAGATTAACCGCGACTTTATTGCTTTAAGCAGTAAACGGGGAAAAAAATGAAATTGAATGGAACAGGATAATCTGAAATGGTTTAAAAGGGAGAAGTTTGTCGAAAAGGAAGCGAAGGCGATTGAATGGGCTAAAAATCGGACAGGCTGTCCGGGGAAAAAAAAAAGGGGAGGGGGGGTGGAAGAAGGGGTGCAACACGAGGACTTCCCAGGGGGTCACCCATCCAAGTACTACTCTCACCCAAGCACGCTTAACTGCGGGGTTCTGATGGGATCCGGTGCATTAGTGCTGGTATGATCGCACCCGAAGATTAACCGCAACTTTATTGTTTTAAGCAGTAGACGGGGAAAAAAATGAAATTGAATGGAACAGCATAATCTGGAAATGGTTTAAAAGGGAGAAGTTTGTCGAAAAGGAGGCGAAGGCGATTGAATGGGCTAAAAATCGGACAGGCTGTCCGGGGAAAAACAAAAAGGGGACGGGCGGTGGAAAAAGGGGTGCAACACGAGGACTTCCCAGGGGGTCACCCATCCTAGTACTACTCTCGCCCAAGCACGCTTAACTATGGAGTTCTGATGGAATCCGGTGTATTAGTGCTGGTATGATCGCACCCGAAGATTAACCGCGAGTTTATGGTTTTAAGCAGTAGACGGGGAAAAAAATGAAATTGAATGGAACAGGATAATCTGGAAATGGTTTAGAAGGGAGAAGTTTGTCGAAAAGGAGGCGAAGGCGATTGAATGGGCTAAAAATCGGACAAGCTGTCCGGGGAAAAAAAAAAAGGGGAGGGGGGTGGGAAAAGGGATGCAACACGAGGACTTCCAAGGGGGTCACCCATCGTAGTACTACTCTCGCCCAAGCACGCTTAACTGCGGAGTTCTGATGGGATCCGGTGCATTAGTGCTGGTATGATCGCACCCGAAGATTAACCGCGACTTTATTGTTTTAAGCCGTAGACGGGGAAAAAAATGAAATTGAATGGAACAGGATAATCTGGAAATGGTTTAAAAGGGAGAAGTTTGTCGAAAAGGAGGCGAAGGCGATTGAATGGGCTAAAAATCGGACAGTCTGGCCGGTGAAAAAAAAAAAGGGGAGGGGTGGTGGAAAAAGGGGTGCAACACGAGGACTTCCCAGGGGGTCACCCATCCTAGTACTACTCTCGCCCAAGCACGCTGAACTGCGGTGTTCTGATGGGATCCGGGGCATTAGTGCTGTATGATCGCACCCGAAGATTAACCGCGACTTTATTGTTTTAAGCACTAGACGGGGAAAAAAAATGAAATTGAATGGAACAGGATAATCTGGAAATGGTTTAAAAGGGAGAAGTTTGTCGAAAAGGAGGCGAAGGCGATTGAATGGGCTAAAAATCGGACAGGCTGGCCGGGGAAAAAAAAAAGGGGAGGGGGGGGTGGAAAAAGGGGTGCAACACGAGGACTTCCCAGGGGGTCACCCATCCTAGCACTACTCTCGCCCAAGCACTCTTAACTGCGGAGTTCTGATGGGATCCGGTGCATTAGTGCCGGTATGATTGCACCCGAAGATTAACCGCGACTTCATTGTTTTAAGCAGTAGACGGGGAAAAAAATGAAATTGAATGGAACAGGATAATCTGGAAATGGTTTAAAAGGGAGAAGTTTGTCGAAAAGGAGGCGAAGGCGATTGAATGGGCAAAAAATCGGCCAGGCTGTCCGGGGAAAAAAAAAGAGGAGGGGGGGTGGAAAAAGGGGTTCAACACGAGGACTTCCCAGGGGTTCACCCATCCTAGTACTACTCTCGCCCAAGCACGCTTAATTGCGGAGTTCTGATGGAATCCGGTGTATTAGTGCTGGTATGATCGCACCCGAAGATTAACCGCGACTTTGTTGTTTTAAGCAGGAGACGGGGAAAAAAATGAAATTGAATGGAACAGGATAATCTGGAAATGGTTTGGAAGGGAGAAGTTTGTCGAAAAGGAGGCGAACACGATTGAATGGGATAAAAATCGGACAGGCTGTCCGGGGAAAAAAAAAAGGGGAGTGGGGTAGGAAAAAGGGGCGCAACACGAGGACTTCCCAAGGGGTCACCCATCCTAGTACTACTCTCGCCCTAGCATGCTTAACTGCGGAGTTCTGATGGGATCCGGTGCATTAGTGCTGGTGTGATCGCACCCGAAGATTAGCCGCGGCTTTATTGTTTTAAGCAGTAGACGGGGAAAAAAATGAAATTGAATGGAACAGGATAATCTGGAAATGGTTTAAAAGGAGAAGTTTGTCGAAAAGGAGGCGAACGCGATTGAATGGGCTAAAAATCGGACAGGCTGTCCGGGGAAAAAAAAAAAGGGGAGGGGGGGTGGAAAAAGGGGTGCAACACGAGGACTTCCCAGGGGGTCACCCATCCTAGTACTACTCTCGCCCAAGCACGCTTAACTGCGGAGTTCTGATGGGATCCGGTGCATTAGTGCTAGTATGATCGCACCCGAAGATTAACCGCGACTTTATTGTTTTAAGCAGTAGACGGGGAAAAAAATGAAATTGAATGGAACAGGATAATCTGGAAATGGTTTAAAAGGGAGAAGTTTGTCGAAAAGGAGGCGAAGGCGATTGAATGGGCAAAAAATCGGACAGGCTGTCCGGGGGAAAAAAAAAAAGAGGAGGGGGCTGGAAAAAGGGGTGCAACACGAGGACTTCCCAGGGGGTCACCCATCCTAGTACTACTCTCGCTCAAGCACGCTTAACTGCGGAGTTCTGATGGGATCCGGTGCATTAGTGCTGCTATGATCGCACCCGAAGATTAACCGCGACTTTATTGTTTTAAGCAGTAGACGGGGAAAAAAATGAAATTGAATGGAACCGGATAATCTGGAAATGGTTTAAAAGGGAGAAGTTTGTCGAAAAGGAGGCGAAGGCGATTGAATGGGCTAAAAATCGGACAGGCTGGCCGGGGAAAAAAAAAAAGGGGAGTGGGGGTGGAAAAAGGGGCGCAACACGAAGACTTCCCAAGGGGTCACCCATCCTAGTACTACTCTCGCCCAAGCACGCTTAACTGCGGAGTTCTGATGGGATCCGGTGCAATAGTGCTGGTGTGATCGCACCCGAAGATTAGCCGCGGCTTTATTGTTTTAAGCAGTAGACGGGGAAAAAAATGAAATTGAATGGAACAGGATAATCTGGAAATGGTTTAAAAGGGAGAAGTTTGTCGAAAAGGAGGCGAAGGCGATTGAATGGGCTAAAAATCGGACAGGCTGTCCGGGGAAAAAAAAAAAGGGGAGGCGGGGTGGGAAAAGGGGTGCAACACGAGGACTTCCCAGGGGGTCACCCATCCTAGTACTACTCTCGCCCAAGCACGCTTAACTGCGGAGTTCTGATGGGATCCAGTGCATTAGTGCTGCTATGATCGCACCCGAAGATTAACCGCGACTTTATTGTTTTAAGCAGTAGACGGGGAAAAAAATGAAATTGAATGGAACAGGATAATCTGGAAATGGTTTAAAAGGGAGAAGTTTGTTGAAAAGGAGGCGAATGCGATTGAATGGGCCAAAAATAGGACAGGCTGTCCGGGGAAAAAAAAAGGGGGAGGGGGGTTGGAAAAAGGGGTTCAACAAGGGGACTTCCCAGGGGGTCACCCATCCTAGTACTACTCTCGCCCAAGCACGCTTAACGGCGGAGTTCTGATGGGATCCGTTGCATTAGTGCTGGTATGATCGCACCCGAAGATTAGCCGCGACTTTATTGTTTTAAGCAGTAGGCAGGGAAAAAAATGAAATTGAATGGAACAGGACAATCTGGAAATGGTTTAAAAGGGAGAAGTTTGTCGAAAAGGAGGCGAAGACGATTGAATGGGCTAAAAATCGGACAGGCTGTCCGGGGAAAAAAAAAAGGGGAGGGGGGGTGGAGAAAGGGGTGCAACACGAGGACTTCCTAGGGGGGCACCCATCCTAGTACTACTCTCGCCCAAGCACTCTTAACGGCGGAGTTCTGATGGGATCCGGTGCATTAGTGCTGGTATGATCGCACCCGAAGATTAACCGCGACTTTTTTGCTTTAAGCAGTAGACGGGGAAAAAAATGAAATTGAATGGAACAAGATAATCTGGAAATGGTTTAAAAGGGAGAAGTTTGTCGAAAAGGAGGCGAAGGCGATTGAATGGGCTAAAAATCGGACAGGCTGTCTGGGGAAAAAAAAAAAGGGGGGGGAGGGTGGGAAAAGGGGTGCAACACGCGGACTTCCCAGGGGGTCACCCATCCTAGTACTACTCTCGCCCAAGCACGCTTAACTGCGGAGTTCTGATGGGATCCGGTGCATTAGTGCTGGTATGATCGCACCCGAAGATTAACCGCAACTTTGTTGTTTTAAGCAGTAGACGGGGAAAAAAATGAAATTGAATGGAACAGGATAATCTGGAAATGGTTTAAAAGGGAGAAGTTTGTCGAAAAGGAGGCAAAGGCGATTGAATGGGCTAAAAATCGGACAGGCTGTCCGGGGAAAAAAAAAACGGGGAGGGGGGGTGGAAAAAGGGGTGCAACACGAGGTCTTCCCAGGGGGTCACCCATTCTAGTACTACTCTCGCCCAAGCACGCTTAACTGCGGAGTTCTGATGGGATCCGGTGCATTAGTGCTGGTATGATCGCACCCGAAGATTAACCGCGACTTTGTTGTTTTAAGCAGTAGACGGGGAAAAAAATGAAATTGAATGGAACAGGATAATCTGGAAATGGTTTAAAAGGGAGAAGTTTGTCGAAAAGGAGGCGAAGGCGATTGAATGGGCTAAAAATCGGACAGGCTGTCCGGGAAAAAAAAAAGGGGTGGGGGGGTGGAAAAAGGGGTGCAACAAGAGGACTTCCCAGGGGGTCACCCATCCTAGTACTACTCTCGCGCAAGCACGCTTAACTGCGGAGTTCTGATGGGATCCGGTGCATTAGTGCTGGTATGATCGCACCCGAAGATTAACCGCGACTTTGTTGTTTTAAGCACTAGACGGGGAAAAAAATGAAATTGAATGGAACAGGATAATCTGGAAATGGTTTAAAAGGGAGAAGTTTGTCGAAAAGGAGGCGAAGGCGATTGAATGGGCTAAAAATCGGACAGGCTGTCCGGGGAAAAAAAAAAGGGGAGGGGGGTGGAAAATGGGGTGCAACACGAGGACTTCCCAGGGGGTCACCCATCCTACTACTCCTCTCGCCCGAGCACACTTAACTGCGGAGTTCTGATGGGATCCGGTGCGTTAGTGCTGGTATGATCGCACCCGAAGATTAACCGCGACTTTCTTGTTTTAAGCAGTAGACGGGGAAAAAAATGAAATTGAATGGAACGGGATAATCTGGAAATGGTTTAAAAGGGAGAAGTTTGTCGAAAAGGAGGCGAAGGCGGTTGAATGGGCTAAAAATCGGACAGGCTGTCCAGGGAAAAAAAAAAAGGGGAGGGGGGGTGGAAAAAGGGGTGCAACACGAGGACTTCCCGGGGGTCACCCATCCTAGTACTACTCACGCCCAAGCACGCTTAACTGCGGAGTTCTGATGGGATCCGGTGCATTAATGCTGGTATGATCGCACCCGAAGATTAACCGCGGCTTTGTTGTTTTAAGCAGTAGACGGGGAAAAAAATGAAATTGAATGGAACAGGATAATCTGGAAATGGTTTAAAAGGGAGAAGTTTGTCGAAAAGGAGGCGAAGGCGATTGAATGGGCTAAAAATCGGAGAGCCTGTCCGGGGAAAAAAAAAAGAGGAGGGGGGGGTGTAAAAAGGGGTGCAACACGAGGACTTCCCAGGGGGTCACCCATCCTAGTACTACTCTCGACCAAGCACGCTTAACTGCGGAGTTCTGATGGCATCCGGTGCATTAGTGCTGGTATGATCGCACCCGAAGATTAACCGCGACTTTGTGGTTCGAAGCAGTAGACGGGGAAAAAATTGAAATTGAATGGAACAGGATAATCTGGAAATGGTTTAAAAGGGAGAAGTTTGTCGAAAAGGAGGCGAAGGCGATTGAATGGGCTAAAAAACGGATAGGCTGTCCGGGGAAAAAAAAAAGGGGGAGGGGGGTGCAAAAAGGGGTGCAACACGAGGACTTCCCAGGGGGTCACCCATCCTAGTACTACTCTCGGGCAAGCACGCTTAACTGCGGAGCTCTGATGGGATCCGGTTCATTAGTGCTGGTATGATCGCACCCGAAGAGTAAACGCGACTTTGTTGTTTTAAGCAGTAGACGGGGAAAAAAATGAAATTGAATGGGACAGGATAATCTGGAAATGGTTTAAAAGGGAGAAGTTTGTCGAAAATGAGGCGAGGACGATTGAATGGGCTAAAAATCGGACAGGCTGTCCGGGAAAAAAAAAAAGGGGAGGGGGGGTGTAAAAAGGGGTGAAACAAGAGGACTTCCCAGGGGGTCACCCATCCTAGTACTACTCTCGCCCAAGCACGCTTAACTGCGGAGTTCTGATGGGATCCGGTGCATTAGTGCTGGTATGATCGCACCCGAAGATTAATCGCGACTTTGTTGTTTTAAGCAGTAGACGGGGAAAAAAATGAAATTGAATGGAACAGGATAATCTGGAAATGGTTTAAAAGGGAGAAGTTTGTCAAAAAGGAGGCGAAGGCGATTGAATGGGCTAAAAATCGGACAGGCTTTCCGGGGAAAAAAAAAACGGGAGGGGGGGTGGAAAAAGGGGTGCAACACGAGGACTTCCCAGGGGGTCACCCATCCTAGTACTACTCTCGCCCAAGCACACTTAACTGCGGAGTTCTGATGGGATCCGGTGCATTAGTGCTGGTATGATCGCACCCGAAGATTAACCGCGACTTTCTTGTTTTAAGCAGTAGACGGGAAAAAAAATGAAATTGAATGGAACGGGATAATCTGGAAATGGTTTAAAAGGGAGAAGTTTGTCGAAAAGGAGGCGAAGGCGATTGAGTGGGCTAAAAATCGGACAGGCTGTCCGGGGAAAAAAAAAGGGGAGGGGGGTGGAAAAAGGGGTGCAACACGAGGACTTCCCAGGGGGTCACCAATCCTAGTGCTACTCTCGCCCAAGCACGCTTAACTGCGGAGTTCTGATGGGATCCGGTGCATTAGTGCTGGTATGATCGCACCCGAAGATTAACCGCGACTTTTTTGTTTTAAGCAGTAGACGGGGAAAAAAATGAAATTGAATAGAACAGGACAATCTGGAAATGGTTTAAAAGGGAGAAGTTTGTCGAAAAGGAGGCGAAGACGATTGAATGGGCTAAAAATCGGACAGGCTGTCCGGAGAAAAAAAAAAGGGGAGGGGGGGTGGAGAAAGGGGTGCAACACGAGGACTTCCTAGGGGGGCACCCATCCTAGTACTACTCTCGCCCAAGCACTCTTAACGGCGGAGTTCTGATGGGATCCGGTGCATTAGTGCTGGTATGATCGCACCCGAAGATTAACCGCGACTTTTTTGTTTTAAGCAGTAGACGGGGAAAAAAATGAAATTGAATGGAACAGGATGATCTGGAAATGGTTTAAGAGGGAGGAGTTTGTCGAAAAGGAGGCGAAGGCGATTGAATGGGCTAAAAATCGGACAGGCTGTCCGGGGAAAAAAAAAAAAAGGGAGGGGGGGGTGGAAAAAGGGGTTGCAACATGAGGACTTCCAGGGGGTCACCCATCCTAGTACTACTCTCGCCCAAGCACGCTTAACTGCGGGGTTCTGATGGGATCCGGTGCATTAGTACTGGTATGATCGCACCCGAAGATTAACCGCGACTTCGTTGTATTAAGCTGTAGACGGGGAAAAAAATGAAATTGAATGGAAAAGGGTAATCTGGAAATGGTTTAAAAGGGAGAAGTTTGTCAAAAAGGAGGCGAAGGCGATTGAATGGGTTAAAAATCGGACAGGCTGTGCGGGGAAAAAAAAAAGGGGAGGGGGGTGGAAAAAGGGGTGCAACACGAGGACTTTCCAGGGGGTCACCCATCCTAGTACTACTCTCGCCTAAGCACACTTAATTGCGGAGTTCTGATGGGATCCGGTGCATTAGTGCTGGTATGATCGCACCCGAAGATTAACCGCCACTTTGTTGTTTTAAGCAGTAGACGGGCAAAAAAATGAAATTACATGGAACAGGATAATCTGGAAATGGTTTAAAAGGGAGAAGTTTGTCGAAAAGGAGGCGAAGGCGATTGAATGGGCTAAAAATCGGACAGGCTGTCCGGGGAAAAAAAAAAGGGGAGGGGGGGTGGAAAAGGGGTGCAACACGAGGACTTCCCAGGGGGTCACCCATCCTAGTACTACTCTCGCCCAAGCACGCTTAACTGCGGAGTTCTGATGGGATCCGGTGCATTAGTGCTAGTATGATCGGACCCGAAGATTAACCGCGACTTTGTTGTTTTAAGCAGTAGACGGGGAAAAAAATGAAATTGAACGGAACAGGATAATCTGGAAATGGTTTAAAAGGGTGAAGTTTGTCGAAAAGGAGGCGAAAGCGATTGAATGGGCTAAAAATCGGACAGGCTGTCCGGGGAAAAAAAAAAAGGGGAGGGGTGGTGGAAAAAGGGGTGCAAGACGAGGACTTCCCAGGGGTCACCCATCCTAGTACTACTCTCGCCCAAGCACTCTTAACTGCGTAGTTCTGATGGGATCCGGTGCGTTAGTGCAGGTACGATCGCACCCGAAGATTAACCGCGACTTCATTGTTTTAAGCAGTAGACGGAAAAAAAAATGAAATTGAATGGAACAGGATAATCTGGAAATGGTTTAAAAGGGAGAAGTTTGTCGAAAAGGAGGCGAAGGCGATTGAATGGGCAAAAAATCGGCCAGGCTGTCCGGGGAAAAAAAAAAAGAGGTGGGGAGGTGGAAAAAGGGGTGCAACACGAGGACTTCCCAGGGGTTCACCCATCCTAGTACTACTCTCGCCCAAGCACGCTTAACTGCGGAGTTCTGATGGGATCCAGTGCATTAGTGCTGGTATGATCGCACCCGAAGATTAACCGCGACTTTGTTGTTTGAAGCAGTAGACGGGGAAAAAAATGAAATTGAATGGAACAGGATAATCTGGAAATGGTTTAAAAGGGAGAAGTTTGTCGAAAAGGAGGCGAAGGCGATTGAATAGGCTAAAAATCGGACAGGCTGTCCGGGGAAAAAAAAAAGAGGAGGGGGGTGGAAAAAGTGGTGCAAGACGAGGACTTCCCAGGGGGTCACCCATCCTAGTACTACTCTCGCCGAAGCACGCTTAACTGCGGAGTTCTGATGGGATCCGGGGCATTTGTGCTGGTATGATCGCACCTGAAGATTAACCGCGACTTTGTGGTTTTAAGCAATAGACGGGGAAAAAAATGAAATTGAATGGAACAAGATAATCTGGAAATGGTTTAAAAGGGAGAAGTTTGTCGAAAAGGAGGCGAAGGCGATTGAATGCGCTAAAAATCATAAAGGCTGTCCGGGGAAAAAAAAAAGGGGGAGGGGCGGTGGAAAAAGGGGTGCAACACGAGGACTTCCCAGGGGGTCACCCATCCTAGTACTACTCTCGCCTAAGCACGCTTAACTGCGGAGTTCTGATGGGATCCGGTGCATTAGTGCTGGTATGATCGCACCAGAAGATTAACCGCGACTTTGTAGTTTTCAGAAGTAGACGGGCAAAAAAATGAAATTGAATGGAAAAGGATAATCTGGAAATGGTTTAATGGGGAGAAGTTTGTCGAAAAGGAGGCGAAGGCGATTGAATGGGCTAAAAATCGGACAGGCTGACCGGGAAAAAAAAAAGGGGAGAGGGGGTGGAAAAAGGGGTGCAACACGAGGACTTCCCTGGGGGTCACCCATCCTAGTACTACTCTCGCCCCAGCACGCTTAACTGCGCAGTTCTGATGGGATCCGGTGCATTAGTGCTGGTATGATCGCACCCGAAGATTAACCGCGATTTTATTGTTTTAAGCAGTAGACGGGGAAAAAAATGAAATTGAATGGAACAGCATAATCTGGAAATGGTTTAAAAGGAAGAAGTTTGTCGAAAAGGAGGCGAAGGCGATTGAATGGGCTAAAAATCGGATAGGCTGTCCGGGGAAAAAAAAAAGGGGAGGGGGGGTGGAAAAAGGGGTGCAACACGAGGACTTCCCAGGGGGTTACCCATCCTATTACTACTCTCGCCCAAGCACGCTTAACTGCGGAGTTCTGATGGGATCCGGTGCATTAGTGCTGGTATGATCGCACCCGAAGATTAACCGCGCTTTTATTGTTTTAAGTAGTAGACGGGGAAGAAAATGAAATTGAATGGAACAGGATAATCTGGAAATAGTTTAGAAGGGAGAAGTTTGTCGAAAAGGAGGGGAAGGCGATTGAATGGGCTAAAAAACGGACAGGCTGTCCGGGGAAAAAAAAAAAAGGGGAGGGGGGGTGGAAAAAGGGGTGCAACACGAGGACTTCCCAGGGGGTCACCTATCCTAGTACTACTCTCGCCCAAGCACGCTTAACTGCAGAGTTCTAATGGGATCCGGTGCATTAGTGCTGGTATGATCGCACCCGAAGATTAACCGCGACTTTGTTGTTTTAAGCAGTAGACGGGGAAAAAAATGAAATTGAATGGAACAGGATAATCTGGAAATGGTTTAAAAGGGAGAAGTTTGTTGAAAAGGAGGCGAAAGCGATTGTATGGGCTAAAAATCGGACAGGTTGTCCGGGGAAAAAAGAAAAGGGGAGGGGGGTGGAAAAAGGGGTGCAACACGAGGTCTTCCCAGGGGGTCACCCATTCTAGTACTACTATCGCCCAAGCACGCTTAACTGCGGAGTTCTGATGGGATCCGGTGCATTAGTGCTGGAATGATCGCACCGGAAGATTAACCGCGACATTGTTGTTTCAAGCAGTAGACGGGGAAAAAAATGAAATTGAATGGAACAGGATAATCTGGAAATGGTTTAAAAGGGAGAAATTTGTCGAAAAGGAGGCGAAGGCGATTGAATGGGCTAAAAATCGGACAGGCTGTCCGGTGAAAAAAAAAAGGGGTGGGGGGGTGGAAAAAGGGGTGCAGCACGAGGACTTCCCAAGGGGTCACCCATCCTAGTACTACTCTCGCCCAAACACGCTTAACTGCGGAGTTCTGATGGGATCCGATGCATTAGTGCTGGTATGATCGCACTCGAAGATTAACCGCGACTTTGTTGTTTTAAGCAGTAGACGGGGAAAAAAATGAAATTGAATGGAACAGGATAATCTGGAAATGGTTTAAAAGGGAGAAGTTTGTTGAAAAGGAGGCGAAGGCGATTGAATGGGCTAAAAATCGGACAGGCTGTCCGGGGAAAAAAAAAAAGGGGAGGAGGGGTGTAAAAAGGGGTGCAACACGAGGACTTGCCAGGGGGTCACCCGTCCTTGTACTACTCTCGACCAAGCACGCTTAACTGCGGAGTTCTGATGGGATCCGGTGCATTAGGGCTGGTATGATCGCACCCGAAGATTAACCGCGACTTTTTTCTTTTAAGCAGTAGAAGGGGAAAAAAATGAAATTGAATGGAACAGGATAATCTGGAAATGGTTTAAAAGGGAGAAGTTTGTCGAAAAGGAGGCGAAGGCGATTGAATGGGCTAAAAAACGGACAGGCTGTCCGGGGAAAAAAAAAGGGGAGGGGGGGTGGAAAAAGGGGTGCAACACGAGGACTTCCCAGGGGGTCACCCATCCTAGTACTACTCTCGGCCAACCACGCTTAACTGCGGAGTTTTGGTGGGATCCGGTGCATTAGTGCTGGTATGATCGCACCCGAAGATTAACCGCGACTTTGTTGTTTTAAGCAGTAGACGGGGAAAAAAATGAAATTGAATGGAACAGGATAATCTGGAAATGGTTTAAAAGGGAGAAGTTTGTCGAAAAGGAGGCGAAGGCGATTGAATGGGCTAAAAAACGGACAGGCTGTCCGGGGAAAAAAAAAAGGGGAGGGGGGTGGAAAAAGGGGTGCAACACGAGGACTTCCCAGGGGGTCACCCCTCCTAGTACTACTCTCGGCCAACCACGCTTAACTGCGGAGTTCTGATGGGATCCGGTGCATTAGTGCTGGTATGATCGCACCCGAAGATTAACCGCGACTTTGTTGTTTCAAGCAGTAGACGGGAAAAAATTTGAAATTGAATGGAACAGGATAATCTGGAAATGGTTTAAAAGGGAGAAGTTTGTCGAAAAGGAGGTGATGGCGATTCAATGGGCCAAAAATGGGACAGGCTGTCCGGGGAAAAAAAAAAGGGGATGGGGGTGGAAAAAGGGGTGCAACACGAGGACTTCCCAGGGGGTCACCCAACCTAGTACAACTCTCGCCCAAGCATGCTTCACTGCGGAGTTCTGATGGGATCCGGTGCATTAGTGCTGGTATGATCGCACCCGAAGATTAACCGCGACTTTGTTTTTTTAAACAGTAGACGGGGAAAAAAATGAAATTGAATGGAACAGGATAATCTAGAAATGATTTAAAAGGGAGAAGTTTGTCGAAAAGGAGGCGAAGGCGATTGAATGGGCTAAAAATCGGACAGGCTGTCCGGGGAAAAAAAAAAGGGGAGGGGGGGTGGAAAAAGGGGTGCAACACGAGGACTTCCTAGGGGGTCACCCATCCTAGTACTACTCTCGCCCAAGCACGCTTAATTGCGGAGTTCTGATGGGATCCGGTGCATTAGTGCTGGTATGATCGCACCCGAATATTAACCGCGACTTTGTTGTTTTAAGCAGTAGACGGGGAAAAAAATGAAATTGAATGGAACAAGATAATCTGGAAATGGTTTAAAAGGGAGAAGTTTGTCGAAAAGGAGGCGAAGGCGATTGAATGGGCTAAAAATCAGACAGGCTGTCCGGGGAAAAAAAAAAGGGGAGGGGGTGTGGAAAAAGGAGTGCAACACGAGGACTTCCCAGGGGTCACCCATCCTAGTGCTACTCTCGCCCAAGCACGCTTCACTGCGGAGTTCTGATGGGATCCGGTGCGTTAGTGCTGGTATGATCGCACCCGAAGACTAACCGTGACTTTGTTGTTTTAAGCAGTAGACGGGGAAAAAAATGAAATTGAATGGAACAGGATAATCTGGAAATGGTTTAAGAGGGAGAAGTTTGTCGAAAATGAGGCGAAGGCGATTGAATGAGCTAAAAATCGGACAGGCTGTCCGGGGAAAAAAAAAAGGGGAGGGGGGTGGAAAAAGGGGTGCAACACGAGGACTTCCCAGGGGGTCACCCATCCTAGTACTACTCTCGCCCAAGCATGCTTAACTGCGGAGTTCTGATGGGATCCGGTGCATTAGTGCTGGTATGATCGCACCCAAATATTAACCGCGACTTTGTTGTTTTAAGCAGTAGACGGGGAAAAAAATGAAATTGAATGGAACAGGATAATCTGGAAATGGTTTAAAAGGGAGAAGTTTGTCGAAAAGGAGGCGAAGGCGATTGAATGGGCTAAAAATCGGATAGGCTGTCCGGGGAAAAAAAAAAGGGGAGGGGGGGTGGAAAAAGGGGTGCAACACGAGGACTTCCCAGGGGGTCACCCATCGTAGTACTACTCTCGCCCAAGCACGCTTAACTGCAGAGTTCTGATGGGATCCGGTGCATTAGTGCTGGTATGATCGCCCCCGAAGATTAACCGCGACTTTTTTGTTTTAAGCAGTAGACGGGGAAAAAAATGAAATTGAATGGAACAGGATAATCTGGAAATGGTTTAAGAGGGAGAAGTTTGTCGAAAAGGAGGCGAAGGCGATTGAATGGGCTAAAAATCGGACAGGATGTCCGGGGAAAAAAAAAAGGGGAGGGGGGGTGGAAAAATGGGTGCAACACGAGGACTTCCTAGGGGGTCACGCATCCTAGTACTAGTCTCTCCCAAGCACGCTTAACTGCGGAGTTCTGATGGGATCCGGTGCATTAGTGCTGGTATAATCGCACCAGAAGATTAACCGCAACTTTGTTGTTTTAAGCAGTAGATGGGGAAAAAAATGAAATTGAATGGAACAGGATAATCTGGAAATGGTTTAAATGGGAGAAGTTTGTCGAAAAGGAGGCGAAGGCGATTGAATGGGCTAAAAATCGGACAGGCTGTCCGGGGAAAAAAAAAAGGGATGGGGGGTGGAAAAAGTGGTGCAACACGAGGACTTCCTAGGGGGTCACCCAACCTAGTACTACTCTCGCCCAAGCATGCTTAACTGCGGAGTTCTGATGGGATCCGGTGCATTAGTGCTGGTATGATCGCTCCCGAAGATTAACCGCGACTCTGTTGTATTAAGCTGTAGACGGGGAAAAAAATGAAATTGAATGGAAAAGGATAATCTGGAAATGGTTTAAAAGGGAGAAGTTTGTCTAAAAGGAGGCGAAGGTGATTGAATGGGTTAAAAATCGGACAGGCTGTCCGGGGAAAAAAAAAAGAGAGGGGGGTGGAAAAAGGGGTGCAACACGAGGACTTTCCAGGGGGTCACCCATCCCAGTACTACTCTCGCCCAAGCACGCTTAATTGCGGAGTTCTGATGGGATCCGGTGCATTAGTACTGGTATGATCGCACCCGAAGATTAACCGCGACTTTGTTGTTTGATGGAGTAGACGGTGAAAAACATGAAATTGAATGGAACAGGATAATCTGGAAATGGTTTAAAAGGGAGAAGTTTGTCGAAAAGGAGGCGAAGGCGATTGACTGGGCTAAAAATCGAACATGCTGTCCGGGGAAAAAAAAAAAGGGGAGGGGGGGTGGAAAAAGGGGTGCAACACGAGGACTTCCCAGGGGGTCACCCATCCTAGTACTACTCTCGCCCAAGCACGCTTAATTGCGGAGTTCTGATGGGATCCGGTGCATTAGTGCTGGTATGATCGCACCCGAAGATTAACCGCGACTTTGTTGTTTTAAGCAGTAGACGGGGAAAAAAATGAAATTGAATGGAACAAGATAATCTGGAAATGGTTTAAAAGGGAGAAGTTTGTCGAAAAGGAGGCGAAGGCGATTGAATGGGCTAAAAATCAGACAGGCTGTCCGGGGAAAAAAAAAAGGGGAGGGGGTGTGGGAAAAGGAGTGCAACACGAGGACTTCCCAGGGGTCACCCATCCTAGTGCTACTCTCTCCCAAGCACGCTTCACTGCGGAGTTCTGATGGGATTCGGTGCGTTTGTGCTGGTATGATCGCACCCGAAGATTAACCGTGACTTTGTTGTTTTAAGCAGTAGACGGGGAAAAAAATGAAATTGAATGGAACAGGATAATCTAGAAATGGTTTAAGAGGGAGAAGTTTGTCGAAAATGAGGCGAAGGCGATTGAATGAGCTAAAAATCGGACAGGGTGTCCGGGGAAAAAAAAAAGGGGAGGGGGGTGGAAAAAGGGGTGCAACACGAGGACTTCCCAGGGGGTCCCCCATCCTAGTACTACTCTCGCCCAAGCATGCTTAACTGCGGAGTTCTGATAGGATCCGGTGCATTAGTGCTGTTATGATCGCACCCAAATATTAACCGCGACTTTGTTGTTTTAAGCAGTAGACGGGGAAAAAAATGAAATTGAATGGAACAGGATAATCTGGAAATGGTTTAAAAGGGAGAAGTTTGTCGAAAAGGAGGCGAAGGCGATTGAATGGGCTAAAAATCGGACAGGCTGTCCGGGGAAAAAAAAAAAGGGGAGGGGGGGTGAAAAAGGGGTGCAACACGAGGACTTCCCAGGGGGTCACCCATCCTAGTACTACTCTCGCCCAAGCACGCTTAACTGCGGAGTTCTGATGGGATCCGGTGCATTAGTGCTGGTATAATCGCACCCGAAGATTAACCGGGACTTTGTTGTTTTAAGCAGTAGACGGGGCAAAAAAATGAAATTGAATGGAACAGGATAATCTGGAAATGGTTTAAGAGGGAGAAATTTGTCGAAAAGGAGGCGAAGGCGATTGAATGGGCTAAAAATCGGACAGGATGTCCGGGGAAAAAAAAAGGGGAGGGGGGGTGGAAAAAGGGGTGCAACATGAGGACTTCCTAGGGGGTCACCCATCCTAGTACTACTCTCTCCCAAGCACGCTTAACTGCGGAGTTCTGATGGGATCCGGTGCATTAGTGCTGGTATAATCGCACCAGAAGATTAATCGCGACTTTGTTGTTTTAAGCAGTAGACCGGGAAAAAAATAAAATTGAATGGAACAGGATAATCTGGAAATGGTTTAAAGGGAGAAGTTTGTCGAAAAGGAGGCGAAGGCGATTGAATGGGCTAAAAATCAGACAGGCTGTCCGGGGAAAAAAAAAAAGGGGAGGGGGGGTGGCAAAAGGGGTGCAACACGAGGACTTCCAGGGGGTCACCCATCCTAGTACTACTCTCGCCCAAGCACGCTTAACTGCGGAGTTCTGATGGGATCCGGTGCATTGGTGCTGGTATGATCCCTCCCGAAGATTGACCGTGACTTTGTTGTATTAAGCTGTAAACGGGGAAAAAAATGAAATTGAATGGAAAAGGAAAATCTGGAAATGGTTTAAAAGGGAGAAGTTTGTCGAAAAGGAGGCGAAGGTGATTGAATGGGTTAAAAATCGGACAGGCTGTCCGGGGAAAAAAAAAAGGGGAGGGGGGGTGGAAAAAGGGGTGCAACACGAGGACTTTCCAGGGGGTCACCCATCCTAGTACTAGTCTCGCCCAAGCACGCTTAATTGCGGAGTTCTGATGGGATCCGGTGCATTAGTGCTGGTATGATCGCACCCGAAGATTAACCGCGACTTTGTTGTTTTAAGCAGTAGACGGTGAAAAACATGAAATTGAATGGAACAGGATAATCTGAAAATGGTTTAAAAGGGAGAAGTTTGTCGAAAAGGAGGCGAAGGCGATTGACTGGGCTAAAAATCGAACAGGCTGTCCGGGGAAAAAAAAAAGGGGAGGGGGGGAAAAAGGGGTGCAACACGAGGACTTCCCAGCAAGGTTTCCCTCAGCTATAACAGCCCTCTCCAGCACATCTACGTAGGTAGGCAACTTTAACATATTGACTCGATCCAAGATGGCACCCCGTAAGCCCCCTTCAAATTTTCGTGCCTTTTTATAATCTGTGTCCACCATATGCGGTGCATACCGGGCTAACTCTGCAAATTGGGCCTCATACTCAGCAACAGTCTTGTTCCCTTGTCTGAGAGTTTCGAATTCTGTCACCTTTTTGTCCCGCATGCTTTGGGGGAAATATTTATCATAAAATAGCCCCAAAAATCTATCCCATGTTAACTCTGGATGGATTGTCCTCGTAAGCATCCACCACCTCCGTGCCTCGTCTTCAAGAGTGAAGGCCGCTAGTTGTACCTTTTGAGCTTCGGTGCAGGGAAAAACTTCAAATAACTTCTCTATGCCCAATACCCAGGCCTCAGCTTTCATCGGTTCTATTCCTCCTTTGAAGGTTGGCGGTTTCATCTTTTTAAACTCCTTAGTGAGGGTGATAGTTCGGTCTTCAGCATGAAAATCTTGCACTACAGGTGGGGGTACTGGTGGTGGTGGCGGCTGTTGGGGAGGCTGTTGCTGTTGTTGCCGTAAGGTCTCTGCCATTTCCATAAGCATCTTTTCCATCCTATCCAGTCGTGCTGAGGTGGCATCTTCCACATCTTCTGTCCTCGTTCTCACCATGATCTACACAACAATTAATTCAATACTATAGACATAATGCGACATGGTTAGTATTATCAGAGTACACTTAATGTTGCCATCGAACTTGTCTTATATGTTTAGGATGTCATGCATGAGGCCTAAATCCTTTCTAGACACCCTACAGCTCAATGGATCCGTGTGTGAGATAGCAACTCGTGCTCTGATACCACTGTCACGCCCTACACCTGCCCCTAAAGGTTTGGGCATGACCTAAGCAAGACCTGTCATACAAACTGGTGTACACACCGTACGGGGCCTTATCGGAAGCATAAAATATTAATATAACAAAAAAAATACAAGCATACTCCATTGAGTTATTTCTAATATGCCAGGATCTCATGCATTACATACACCATCAAAAGCGGATAAAGTTTAAAATTTTATCCTTGGGTATCGTGTATAACATATACATTTACAGTCCTAGCCCGATAATTGGGCATAACAAAAGAAATATAAAAGTTAAGTACAACACCCATAGGTGGCTCTCAAAAGCAGACCCATATCTTAGCAGCTTCACAAAAATAAATGGCCTGGTATGGTGCCTGAACATGTAAAGGTTGACAAAAGGGACAGCGTCAAAGTTAGGACTGACCCCCTGACTGATAACCTACAGAAACAGACATAATAGAGAGTGAGCCGAGCTCAATGAGTAGTAATACATAATAAAAGACGTCTGACTTGAAGCTTAAATACATCAATACATAAAAAGATGTAGCATGCACATGATTTGTCTGATTCTGCATTTAGCTCATAATGGCCCTAGGCCTATTCCCGTGACATAAGCTTGTGGCTATAAGCCCTTGAAACATGATGGCACGAAGCCCTTGAATATATACTTGAAACTTGTGGCACATGGCCCTTGAAAATGTACTTGAAACTTGTGGCACACGGCCCTTGAAAATGGCATATAGCCCTTGTCAATGCTTTTCTTTACATATAACATTAACATATCTTAAACATGCATAAGAGCATTACATGCTTGAGACATTAACATGATTGCATAACATAACATAAGTACTACTACTCACAGTGTTGAGATGGCGTGTTGCTTTCTTCTGGAATGTGCCCTGCACACAAGTAATACATTAGTCTCTCTTTTTTATAAAGCATTTCCTGAGTCTTACACCTTGCATGCTTACAACCACTTTAAAATCATCTGTAAAACATTCTAAAAAAAAATACCAGAGAAACAAGCACTCAAAGCTGAACAAACATTTAATTTTTCTTGAAAATGAGTCCTCCGCTCGAGCGTAACTTTGGCCGCTCGAGCGGACTGTAAATTGCACAAAACTGCTGAGAGGTGGTTTTTCCCGCTCGAGCGGGCTTTCCTACGCTCGAGCGGACCAAGCGAATTTTCTGAAATTCTGGACCTTCATTCGAGTCCCAACCAGGTATTCATTCCATTTTTACATGCAACCCAAGGTTAGGTTAATGCAATATACTCACCTAACTTCACTATAACATGAATTCTACCTTGAGTATCATAAATTAAGCAAGATTAGGAGCTTTAAAAAGTCATCTCCCTCTCTAATTCCACTCTTGAATTCAAGTTCTTTCATATCTTTGAAACATAACACATGATATATACATAATTCCATGAAGTGATGATAGAAAACCATAGATTGAAGTATACTTTCATACCACACCCAAATCTAGATGCCTAAGCAACCAAGTAAGAGAAACCCTCATCATTCATGCATGAATTAGACATGAATCAAACATACACATCAATACAAACTCTAAGTGGCCATAGCAAGAAGGATTTGAGCTTACCTTGAATTCAATCCTACACCTCTAACAATTTTGCCAAGCTTCCTTGTGGAATCCCTTCTCCCCCGATTTCTCCTCTTTTCCCCCAAAAATGGTATTCACGTTTGTTTGTTTTTTGATCAAGGCTCCTAAAGGCTTAGAGATATATATATATATATAAGTAAGGCATAAGTAAGGCATATAAGACAAAAATGAATCGTTTAATCATTCCAAAATTAAAATTTCACGAACATGCTTAATATTATCTAAAAATTATGCTGATTACGGATATATAATCAATTTCAGCTAATTAAGCTGTTAAGGCTTCCAATTTCTAATTCAAACGCGTTGATGGTGACAGATAGTTTCCTTGTGAGACAGATAGACATTCATAGACATGGATTTCACTTCCTTAATCATAATTTTTCACGGAGCTACACAGTAAACATTTAAGAAATCATGTACGAGGGTCGGGTTATTACACTCTCCCCCCCTTAAATAAGTTTGGTCCTCCAAACTTGGGTTACCTTAGGGTTGGAACAGGTGTGGGTATTGATGTTGCATTTCCTCCTCTCTTTCCCATGTTGTGTCGATTCCGTAATGTTCTTGCCACTCAACTTTTACCATTGGAATCTCACGGGTTCGTAATTGTTTTACTTGTCGGTCCAAAATGCGAATTGGTTTTTCCTCATAAATCAACTTGTCGTTCAACTCAATTTGATGGTAGTCAATAACATGTGACGGATCCGGAAGGTACCCACGAAGCATAGAGACATGAAACACGTTATGCACTTGACTCATATGTGGTGGAAGGGCAACTCGGTAAGCTACCGGACCCACTTTTTCCAGAATTTGAAAAGGACCGACATACCGGGGTGTCAACTTACCTTTCTTTCCGAATCTTGGGTGCCCTTTCATCGGAGTGACTTTCACGAAAACATAGCTATCCACGTCAAATTCCAAATCTCTCTGTCGGTTATCAGCATAGCTTTTCTGCCTACTTTGAGCAGTTTTCAACCTTTCCTGAATAACGTGAACTTTTTCAGTAGTCAACTGAACAATTTCAGGCCCTAATAAGGATTTATTCCCAACTTCAGCCCAGCACACGGGAGAACGGCATGGTCTTCCATACAAAGCTTCATAAGGTGCCATGGCTATGCTCGAATGGTAACTATTATTATACGCAAATTCTATCAACGGGAGATGGGTTTCCCAACTGTCTTGAAAATCTAGCACACACATTCGGAGCATATCCTCAAGAGTCTGTATCGTCCTCTCAGATTGACCGTCGGTCTGAGGATGGAAAGCTGTGCTGAACTTTAATTCTGTACCCATTGCTTCCTGTAAACTTTGCCAGAATCTAGAAACAAACTTAGGATCTCTGTCTGACACAATCGAGACCGGAACACCATGAAGCCTCACAATTTCATTTACATAAATCTCTGCTAATGTATCCGCGTTATACTGAGTTTTTACTGGCAAAAAGTGGGCGGACTTAGTTAATCGGTCCACAATGACCCAAATTGAATTCATACCTCGAGGAGTCCGTGGTAACCCCATAACAAAATCCATAGTCAAATGTTCCCATTTCCATTCTGGGATGGGAAGAGGTTGCAATAATCCGGCAGGTCTTTGATGCTCCGCTTTTACTTGTTGGCATTGCAAGCACTTAGAAACAAACTCCGCAATCTCCTTCTTCATACATGGCCACCAAAAATTCTGCTTTAAATCTCGGTACATTTTAGTACTCCCTGGGTGCATTGAGAACCTTGAGGTATGCGCGTCCTCCATCAATTTTTGTTTAAGACTCATCACATTGGGAACGCATAGTCGGTTTTGAAATTTGAGCACTGAATCTACCACACTGAATCCCGGTTTTGGTTTTGTTTCGAACTCATCATGTATCTTCCTCAAAGTTTCATCTTCCATTTGGTGCACTTTAATCTCTTCCAATAAGGTTGGTTGTGCTACTATCGCTGCTATTAGGGCTTTTTGACCATGTAACACAAGGTTCAATTCTTCCTTATCCAATTCGATTACTAAGTCCTTTTGTCCTGTAACCATACTCGCCATATCTGCTGAAATCCCCATATTTTTCCGACTAAGCGCATCTGCAACTGTGTTGGCTTTACCAGGATGATAATGAATCTGCAGGTCATAATCTTTCAAAAGTTCCAACCACCGTCGTTGCCGCATATTTAATTCTTTCTGAGTGAAAAGGTACTTGAGACTTTTATGATCAGTGTATACCGCACAGGTGCTACCGTACAAATAATGTCTCCATATCTTTAAAGCAAAGACTACTGCTGCTAATTCCAGATCATGTGTGGGATAATTCTGCTCATGGAGTTTCAGCTGAAATTGAATGGAACAGGATAATCTGGAAATGGTTTAAAAGGGAGAAGTTTGTCGAAAAGGAGGCGAAGGCGATTGAATGGGCTAAAAATCGGACAGGCTGTCCGGGGGAAAAAAAAAAGGGGAGGGGGGAGGAAAAAGGGGTGCAACACGAGGACTTCCCAGGGGGTCACCCATCCTAGTACTACTCTCGCCCAAGCACGCTTAACTGCGGAGTTCTGATGGGATCCGGTGCATTAGTGCTGGTATGATCGCACCCGAAGATTAACCGCGACTTTGTTGTTTTAAGCAGTAGAAGGGGAAAAAAATGAAATTGAATGGAACAGGATAATCTAGAAATGGTTTAACAGGGAGAAGTTTGTCGAAAAGGAGCAAAGGCGATTGAATGGGCTAAAAATCGGACAGGCTGTCCCGGGAAAAAAAAAAAAGGGGAGGGGTGGTGGAAAAAGGGGTGCAACACGAGGACTTCCCAGGGGGTCACCCATCCTAGTACTACTCTCGCCCAAGCACGCTTAACTGCGGAGTTCTGATGGGATCCGGTGCATTAGTGCTGGTATGATCGCACCCGAAGATTAACCGCGACTTTATTGTTTTAAGCAGTAGACGCGGAAAAAAATGAAATTGAATGGAACAGGATAATCTGGAAATGGTTTAAAAGGGAGAAGTTTGTCGAAAAGGAGGCGAAGGCGATTGAATGGGCTAAAAATCGGACAGGCTGTCTGGGGAAAAAAAAAAAGGGGAGGGGGGGTGGAAAAAGGGGTGCAACACGACGACATCCCAGGGGGTCACCCATCCTAATACTACTCTCGCCCAAGCACGGTTAACTGCGTAGTTCTGATGGGATCCGGTGCATTAGTGCTGGTATGATCGCACCCGAAGAATAACCGCGACTTTATTGTTTTAAGCAGTAGACGCGGAAAAAAATGAAATTGAATGGAACAGGATAATCTGGAAATGGTTTAAAAGGGAGAAGTTTGTCGAAAAGGAGGCGAAGGCGATTGAATGGGCTAAAAATCGGACAGGCTGTTCGGGGAAAAAAAAAAGGGGAGGGGGTGGAAAAAGGGGTGCAACACGAGGACTTTCCAGGGGGTCACCCATCCTAGTACTACTCACGCCCAAGCACGCTTAACTGCGGAGTTCTGATGGGATCCGGTGCATTAGTGCTGGTATGATCGCACCCGAAGATTAACCGCGACTTTGTTGTTTTAAGCAGTAGACGGGGAAAAAAATAAAATTGAATGGAACAGGATAATCTGGAAATGGTTTAAAAGGGAGAAGTTTGTTGAAAAGGAGGCGAAGGAGACTGAATGGGCTAAAAATCGGAAAGGCTGTCCGGGGAAAAAAAAAAAGGGAAGGGGGGGTGTAAAAAGGGGTGCAACACGAGGACTTCCCAGGGGGTCAACCATCCTAGTACTACTCTCGACCAAGCATGCTTAACTGCGGAGTTCTGATGGGATCCGGTGCATTAGTGCTGGTATTTTCGCACCCGAAGATTAACCGCGACTTTGTTGTTTTAAGCAGTAGACGGGGAAAAAAATGAAATTGAATGGAACAGGATAATCTGGAAATGGTTTAAAAGGGAGAAGTTTGTCGAAAAGGAGGCGAAGGCGATTGAATGGGCAAAAAATCGGACAGGCTGTCCGGGGAAAAAAAAAAGGAAAGGGGGGGTCGAAAATGGGGTGCAACACGAGGACTTCCCAGGGGGTCACCCGTCCTAGTACTACTCTCGCCCAAGCACGCTTAACTGCGTAGTTCTGATGGGATCTGGTGCATTAGTGCTGGTATGATCGCACCCGAAGATTAACCGCGACATTATTGTTTTAAGTAGTAGACGGGGAAAAAAATGAAATTGAATGGAACAGGATAATCTGGAAATGGATTAAAAGGGAGGAGTTTGTCGAAAAGGAGGCGAAGGCGATTGAATGGTCTAAAAAACGGACAGGCTGTCCGGGGAAAAAAAAAAAGGGGAGGGGGGGTGGAAAAAGGGGTGCAACACGACGACTTCCCAGGGGGTCACCCAGCCTAGTACTACTCTCGCCCAAGCACGCTTAACTGCGAAGTTCTAATCGGATCCGGTGCATTAGTGCTGGTATGATCGCACCCGAAGATTAACCGCGACTTTTTTGTTTTAAGCAGTAGACGGGGAAAAAAATGAAATTGAATGGAACAGGATAATCTGGAAATGGTTTAAAAGGGAGAAGTTTGTTGAAAAGGAGGCGAAGGCGATTGAATGGGCTAAAAATCGGACATGCTGTCCGGGGGAAAAAAAAAGGGGAGGGGGGTGGAAAAAGGGGTGCAACACGAGGTCTTCCCAGGGGGTCACCCATTTTAGTACTACTCTCGCCCAAGCACGCTTAACTGCGGAGTTCTGATGGGATCCGGTGCATTAGTGCTGGTATGATCGCACCCGAAGATTAACCGCGACTTTATTGTTTTGAGCAGTAGACGAGGGAAAAAATGAAATTGAATGGAACAGGATAATCTGGAAATGGTTTAAAAGGGAGAAGTTTGTCGAAAAGGAGGCGAAAGCGATTGAATGGGCTTAAAATCAGACAGGCTGTCCGGGAAAAAAAAAAAGGGGGATGGGGGGTGGAAAAAGGGTTGCAACACGAGGACATCCCAGGGGGTCACCCATCCTAATACTACTCTCGCCCAAGCACGGTTAACTGCGTAGTTCTGATGGGATCCGGTGCATTAGTGCTGGTATGATCGCACCCGAAGAATAACCGCGACTTTATTGTTTTAAGCAGTAGACGCGGAAAAAAATGAAATTGAATGGAACAGGATAATCTGGAAATGGTTTAAAAGAGAGAAGTTTGTCGAAAAGGAGGCGAAGGCGATTGAATGGGCTAAAAATCGGACAGGCTGTCCGGGGAAAAAAAAAAGGGGAGGGTGGGTGGAAAAAGGGGTCCAAGACGAGGACTTCCCAGGGGGTCACCCATCCTAGTACTACTCTCGCCCAAGCACGCTTAACTGCGGAGTTCTGATGGGATCAGGTGCATTAGTGCTGGTATGATCGCACCCGAAGATTAACCGCGACTTTATTGTTTTAAGTAGTAGACGGGGAAAAAAATGAAATTGAATGGAACAGGATAATCTGGAAATGGTTTAAAAGGGTGAAGTTTGTCGAAAAGGAGGCGAAGGCGATTGAATGGGCTAAAAATCGGACAGGCTGTCCGGGGAAAAAAAAAAAAGGGAGGGGGGGTGGAAAAAGGGGTGCAACACGAGGACTTCCCAGGGGGTCACCCATCCTACTACTTCTCTCGCCCAAGCACGCTTAACTGCGTAGTTCTGATGGGATCCGGTGCATTAGTGCTGGTATGATCGCACCCGAAGATTAACCGCGACTTTATTGTTTTAAGCAGTAGACGAGGAAAAAAATGAAATTGAATGGAACAGGATAATCTGGAAATGGTTTAAAAGGGAGAAGTTTGTCGAAAAGGAGGCAAAGGCGATTGAATGGGCTAAATATCGGACAGGCTGTCCGGCAAAAAAAAAAAGGGGAGGGGGAGTGGAAAAAGGGGTCCAACACGAGGACTTCCCAGGGGGTGACCCATCCTAGTACTACTCACGCCCAAGCACGCTTCACAGCGGAGTTCTGATGGGATCCGGTGCATTAGTGCTGGTATGATCGCACCCGAAGATTAACCGCGACTTTATTGTTTTAAGGAGTAGACGGGGAAAAAAATGAAATTGAATGGAACAGGATAATCTGGAAATGGTTTAAAAGGAGAAGTTTGTCGAAAATGAGGCGAAGGCGATTGAATGGGCTAAAAATCGGACAGGCTGTCCGGGGAAAAAAAAAAGGGGAGGGGGGGTGGAAAAAGGGGTGCAACACGAGGACTTCCCAGGGGGTCACCCATCCTAGTACTACTCTCGCCCAAGCACGCTTAACAGCGTAGTTCTGATGGGATCCGGTGCATTAGTGCTAGTATGATCGCACCCGAAGATTAACCGCGACTTTATTGTTTTAAGTAGTAGACGGGGAAAAAAATGAAATTGAATGGAACAGGATAATCTGGAAATGGTTTAAAAGGGAGAAGTTTGTCGAAAAGGAGGCGAAGGCGATCGAATGGGCTAAAAATCGGACAGGCTGTCCGGGGAAAAAAAAAAGGAGAGGGGGTGTGGAAAAAGGGGTGCAACATGAGGACTTCCCAGGGGGTCACCCATCCTAGTACTACTCTCGCCCAAGCACGCTTAACTGCGGAGTTCTGATGGGATCCGGCGCATTAGTGCTGGTATGATCGCACCCGAAGATTAACCGCGACTTTGTTGTTTTAACCAGTAGACGGGGAAAAAAATGAAATTGAATGGAACAGGATAATCTGGAAATGGTTTAAAAGGGAGAAGTTTGTCGAAAAGGAGGCGAAGGCGATTGAATGGGCTAAAAATCGGCTGTCCGGGGAAAAAAAAAAGGGGAGGGGGGGTGGAAAAAGGGGTGCAACACGAGGACTTCCCAGGGGGTCACCCATCCTAGTACTACTCTCGCCCAAGCACGCTTAACTGCGGAGTTCTGATGGGATCCGGTGCATTAGTGCTGGTATGATCGCACCCGAAGATTAACCGCGACTTTGTTGTTTTAAGCAGTAGACGGGGAAAAAAATAAAATTGAATGGAACAGGATAATCTGGAAATGGTTTAAAAGGGAGAAGTTTGTTGAAAAGGAGGCGAAGGAGACTGAATGGGCTAAAAATCGGAAAGGCTGTCCGGGGAAAAAAAAAAGGGGAGGGGGCTGTAAAAAGGGGTGCAACACGAGGACTTCCCAGGGGGTCAACCATCCTAGTACTACTCTCGACCAAGCATGCTTAACTGCGGAGTTCTGATGGGATCCGGTGCATTAGTGCTGGTATTATCGCACCCGAAGATTAACCGCGACTTTGTTGTTTTAAGCAGTAGACGGGGAAAAAAATGAAATTGAATGGTACAGGATAATCTGGAAATGGTTTAAAAGGGAGAAGTTTGTCGAAAAGGAGGCGAACGCGATTGAATGGGCAAAAAATCGGACAGGCTGTCCGGGGAAAAAAAAAAGGAGAGGGGGGGTGGAAAATGGGGTGCAACACGGGGACTTCCCAGGGGGTCACCCGTCCTAGTACTACTCTCGCCCAAGCACGCTTAACTGCGTAGTTCTGATGGGATCTGGTGCATTAGTGCTGGTATGATCGCACCCGAAGATTAACCGCGACATTATTGTTTTAAGCAGTAGACGGGGAAAAAAATGAAATTGAATGGAACAGGATAATCTGGAAATGGATTAAAAGGGAGGAGTTTGTCGAAAAGGAGGCGAAGGCGATTGAATGGTCTAAAAAACGGACAGGCTGTCCGGGGAAAAAAAAAAAAGGGGAGGGGGGTGGAAAAAGGGGTGCAACACGAGGACTTCCCAGGGGGTCACCCATCCTAGTACTACTCTCGCCCAAGCACGCTTAACTGCGAAGTTCTAATGGGATCCGGTGCATTAGTGCTGGTATGATCGCACCCGAAGATTAACCGCGACTTTTTTGTTTTAAGCAGTAGACGGGGAAAAAAATGAAATTGAATGGAACAGGATAATCTAGAAATGGTTTAAAAGGGAGAAGTTTGTTGAAAAGGAGGCGAAGGCGATTGAATGGGCTAAACATCGGACATGCTGTCCGGGGAAAAAAAAAAGGGGAGGGGGGTGGAAAAAGGGGTGCAACACGAGGTCTTCCCAGGGGGTCACCCATTTTAGTACTACTCTCGCCCAAGCACGCTTCACTGCGAAGTTCTAATGGGATCCGGTGCATTAGTGCTGGTATGATCGCACCCGAAGATTAACAGCGACTTTGTTGTTTTAAGCAGTAGACGGGAAAAAAAATGAAATTGAATGGAACAGGATAATCTGGAAATGGTTTAAAAGGGAGAAGTTTGTCGAAAAGGAGGCGAAGGCGATTGAATGGGCTAAAAATTGGACAGGCTGTCCGGGGAAAAAAAAAAGGGGAGGGGGGGTGGAAAAAGGGGTGCAAAACGAGGAGTTCCCAGGGGGTCACCCATCCTACTACTACTCTCGCCCAAGCACGCTTAACTGCGGAGTTCTGATGGGATCCGGTGCATTAGGGTTGGTATGATCGCACCCGAAGATTAACTGCGACTTTATTGTTTTAAGCAGTAGACGGGGGAAAAAATGAAATTGAATGGAACAGGATAATCTGGAAATGGTTTAAAAGGGAGAAGTTTGTCGAAAAGGAGGCGAAAGCGATTGAATGGGCTTAAAATCGGACAGGCTGTCCGGGAAAAAAAAAAAGGGGATGGGGGGTGGAAAAAGGGTTGCAACACGAGGACTTCCCAGGGGGTCACCAATCCTAGTACTACTCTCGCCCTAGCACGCTTAACTGCGGAGTTCTGATGGGAACCGGTGCATTAGTGCTGGTATGATCGCACCCGAAGATTAACCGGGACTTTATTGTTTTAAGTAGTAGACGGGGAAAAAAATGAAATTGAATGGAACAGGATAATCTGGAAATGGTTTAAAAGGGAGAAGTTTGTCGAAAAGGAGGCGAAGGCGATTGAATGGGCTAAAAATCGGACAGGCTGTTCGGGGAAAAAAAAAAGGGGAGGGGGTGGAAAAAGGGGTGCAACACGAGGACTTTCCAGGGGGTCACCCATCCTAGTACTACTCACGCCGAAGCACGCTTAACTGCGGAGTTCTGATGGGATCCGGTGCATTAGTGCTGGTATGATCGCATCCGAAGATAACCGCGACTTTGTTGTTTTAAGCAGTAGACGGTGAAAAAATGAAATTGAATGGAACAGGATAATCTGGAAATGGTTTAAATGGGAGAAGTTATTCGAAAAGTAGGCGAAGGCGATTGAAGGGCTAAAAATCGGACAAGCTGTCCGGGAAAAAAAAAAAAGGGGAGGGGGGAGGAAAAAGGGGTGCAACACGAGGACTTCCCAGGGGGTCACCCATCCTAGTACTACTCTCGCCCAAGCACGCTTAACTGCGGAGTTCTGATGGGATCCGGTGCATTAGTGCTTGTATGATCGCACCCGAAGATTAACCGCGACCTTGTTGTTTTAAGCAGTAGACGGGGAAAACAATGAAATTGAATGGAACAGGATAATCTGGAAATGGTTTAAAAGGGAGAAGTTTGTCGAAAAGGAGGCGAAGGCGATTGAATGGGCTAAAAATCGGACAGGCTGTCCGGGGGAAAAAAAAAACGGGGAGGGGTGGTGGAAAAAGGGGTGCAACACGAGGACTTCCCAGGGGGTCACCCATCCTAGTACTACTCTCGCCCAAGCACGCTTAACTGCGGAGTTATGATGGGATCCGGTGCATTAGTGCTGGTATGATCGCACCCGAAGATTAACCGCGACTTTGTTGTTTTAAGCAGTAAACGGGGAAAAAAATAAAATTGAATGGAACAGGATAATCTGGAAATGGTTTAAAAGGGAGAAGTTTGTTGAAAAGGAGGCGAAGGAGACTGAATGGGCTAAAAATCGGAAAGGCTGTCCGGGGAAAAAAAAAAGGGGAGGGGGGGTGTAAAAAGGGGTGCAACACGAGGACTTCCCAGGGGGTCAACCATCCTAGTACTACTCTCGACCAAGCATGCTTAACTGCGGAGTTCTGATGGGATCCGGTGCATTAGTGCTGGTATTTTCGCACCCGAAGATTAACCGCGACTTTGTTGTTTTAAGCAGTAGACGGGGAAAAAAATGAAATTGAATGGAACAGGATAATCTGGAAATGGTTTAAAAGGGAGAAGTTTGTCGAAAAGGAGGCGAAGGCGATTGAATGGGCAAAAAATCGGACAGGCTGTCCGGGGAAAAAAAAAAGGAGAGGGGGGGTCGAAAATGGGGTGCAACACGAGGACTTCCCAGGGGGTCACCCGTCCTAGTACTACTCTCGCCCAAGCACGCTTAACTGCGTAGTTCTGATGGGATCTGGTGCATTAGTGCTGGTCTGATCGCACCCGAAGATTAACCGCGACTTTATTGTTTTAAGCAGTAGACGGGGAAAAAAATGAAATTGAATGGAACAGGATAATCTGGAAATGGATTAAAAGGGAGGAGTTTGTCGAAAAGGAGGCGAAGGCGATTGAATGGTCTAAAAAACGGACAGGCTGTCCGGGGAAAAAAAAAAAGGGGAGGGGGGGTGGAAAAAGGGGTGCAACACGACGACTTCCCAGGGGGTCACCCAGCCTAGTACTACTCTCGCCCAAGCACGCTTAACTGCGAAGTTCTAATCGGATCCGGTGCATTAGTGCTGGTATGATCGCACCCGAAGATTAACCGCGACTTTGTTGTTTTAAGCAGTAGACGGGAAAAAAAATGAAATTGAATGGAACAGGATAATCTGGAAATGGTTTAAAAGGGAGAAGTTTGTTGAAAAGGAGGCGAAGGCGATTGAATGGGCTAAAAATCGGACATGCTGTCCGGGGAAAAAAAAAAGGGGAGGGGGGTGGAAAAAGGGGTGCAACACGAGGTCTTCCCAGGGGGTCACCCATTTTAGTACTACTCTCGCCCAAGCACGCTTAACTGCGGAGTTCTGATGGGATCCGGTGCATTAGTGCTGGTATGATCGCACCCGAAGATTAACCGCGACTTTATTGTTTTAAGCAGTAGACGGGGGAAAAAATGAAATTGAATGGAACAGGATAATCTGGAAATGGTTTAAAAGGGAGAAGTTTGTCGAAAAGGAGGCGAAAGCGATTGAATGGGCTTAAAATCGGACAGGCTGTCCGGGAAAAAAAAAAAGGGGATGGGGGGTGGAAAAAGGGTTGCAACACGAGGACATCCCAGGGGGTCACCCATCCTAATACTACTCTCGCCCAAGCACGGTTAACTGCGTAGTTCTGATGGGATCCGGTGCATTAGTGCTGGTATGATCGCACCCGAAGAATAACCGCGACTTTATTGTTTTAAGCAGTAGACGCGGAAAAAAATGAAATTGAATGGAACAGGATAATCTGGAAATGGTTTAAAAGGGAGAAGTTTGTCGAAAAGGAGGCGAAGGCGATTGAATGGGCTAAAAATCGGACAGGCTGTCCGGGGAAAAAAAAAAGGGGAGGGTGGGTGGAAAAAGGGGTCCAAGACGAGGACTTCCCAGGGGGTCACCCATCCTAGTACTACTCTCGCCCAAGCACGCTTAACTGCGGAGTTCTGATGGGATCAGGTGCATTAGTGCTGGTATGATCGCACCCGAAGATTAACCGCGACTTTATTGTTTTAAGTAGTAGACGGTGAAAAAAATGAAATTGAATGGAACAGGATAATCTGGAAATGGTTTAAAAGGGTGAAGTTTGTCGAAAAGGAGGCGAAGGCGATTGAATGGGCTAAAAATCGGACAGGCTGTCCGGGGAAAAAAAAAAAAGGGAGGGGGGGTGGAAAAAGGGGTGCAACACGAGGACTTCCCAGGGGGTCACCCATCCTACTACTTCTCTCGCCCAAGCACGCTTAACTGCGTAGTTCTGATGGGATCCGGTGCATTAGGGCTGGTATGATCGCACCCGAAGATTAACCGCGGCTTTATTGTTTTAAGCAGTAGATGGGGAAAAAAATGAAATTGAATGGAACAGAATAATCTGGAAATGGTTTAAAAGGGAGAAGTTTGTCGAAAAGGAGGCAAAGGCGATTGAATGGGCTAAATATCGGACAGGCTGTCCGGGAAAAAAAAAAAAGGGGAGGGGGAGTGGAAAAAGGGGTGCAACACGAGGACTTCCCAGGGGGTCACCCAGCCTAGTACTACTCTCGCCCAAGCACGCTTAACTGCGAAGTTCTAATCGGAACCGGTGCATTAGTGCTGGTATGATCGCACCCGAAGATTAACCGCGACTTTGTTGTTTTAGGCAGTAGAACGGGGAAAAAAATGAAATTGAATGGAACAGGATAATCTGGAAATGGTTTAAAAGGGAGAAGTTTGTTGAAAAGGAAGCGAAGGCGATTGAATGGGCTAAAAATCGGACATGCTGTCCGGGGAAAAAAAAAAAGGGGAGGGGGGTGGAAAAAGGGGTGCAACACGAGGTCTTCCCAGTGGGTCACCCATTTTAGTACTACTCTCGCCCAAGCACGCTTAACTGCGGAGTTCTGATGGGATCCGGTGCATTAGTGCTGGTATGATCGCACCCGAAGATTAACCGCGACTTTGTTGTTTTAAGCAGTAGACGGGGAAAAAAATGAAATTGAATGGAACAGGATAATTTGGAAATGGTTTAAAAGGGAGAAGTTTGTCGAAAAGGAGGCGAAGGCGATTGAATGGGCTAAAAATCGGACAGGCTGTCCGGGGAAAAAAAAAAGGGGGAGGGGGGGTGGAAAAAGGGGTGCAAAACGAGGACTTCCCAGGGGGTCACCCATCCTACTACTACTCTCGCCCAAGCACGCTTAACTGCGGAGCTCTGATGGGATCCGGTGCATTAGGGTTGGTATGATCGCACCCGAAGATTAACCGCAACTTTATCGTTTTAAGCAGTAGACGGGGAAAAAAATGAAATTGAATGGAACAGGATAATCTGGAAATGGTTTAAAAGGGAGAAGTTTGTCGAAAAGGAGGCGAAAGCGATTGAATGGGCTTAAAATCGGACAGGCTGTCCGGGAAAAAAAAAAAGGGGATGGGGGTGGAAAAAGGGGTGCAACACGAGGACTTCCCAGGGGGTCACCAATCCTAGTACTACTCTCGCCCTAGCACGCTTAACTGCGGAGTTCTGATGGGATCCGGTGCATTAGTGCTGGTATGATCGCACCCGAAGATTAACCGTGACTTTATTGTTTTAAGTAGTAGACGGGGAAAAAAATGAAATTGAATGGAACAGGATAATCGGGAAATGGTTTAAAAGGGAGAAGTTTGTCGAAAAGGAGGCGAAGACGATTGAATGGGCTAAAAATCAGACAGGCTGTTCGGGGAAAAAAAAAAGGGGAGGGGGGTGGAAAAAGGGGTGCAACACGAGGACTTTCCAGGGGGTCACCCATCCTAGTACTACTCACGCCCAAGCACGCTTAACTGCGGAGTTCTGATGGGATCCGGTGCATTAGTGCTGGTATGATCGCATCCAAAGATAACCGCGACTTTGTTGTTTTAAGCAGTAGACGGGGAAAAAAATTAAATTGAATGGAACAGGATAATCTGGAAATGGTTTAAATGGGAGAAGTTATTCGAAAAGTAGGCGAAGGCGATTGAAGGGCTAAAAATCGGACAGGCTGTCCGGGGAAAAAAAAAAAGGGGAGGGGGGAGGAAAAAGGGGTGCAACACGAGGACTTCCCAGGGGGTCACCCATCCTAGTACTACTCTCGCCCAAGCACGCTTAACTGCGGAGTTCTGATGGGATCCGGTGCATTAGTGCTGGTATGATCGCACCCGAAGATTAACCGCAACTTTATCGTTTTAAGCAGTAGACGGGGAAAAAAATGAAATTGAATGGAACAGGATAATCTGGAAATGGTTTAAAAGGAAGAAGTTTGTCGAAAAGGAGGCGAAAGCGATTGAATGGGCTTAAAATCGGACAGGCTGTCCGGGAAAAAAAAAAAGGGGATGGGGGTGGAAAAAGGGGTGCAACACGAGGACTTCCCAGGGGGTCACCAATCCTAGTACTACTCTCGCCCTAGCACGCTTAACTGCGGAGTTCTGATGGGATCCGGTGCATTAGTGCTGGTATGATCGCACCCGAAGATTAACCGTGACTTTATTGTTTTAAGTAGTAGACGGGGAAAAAAATGAAATTGAATGGAACAGGATAATCGGGAAATGGTTTAAAAGGGAGAAGTTTGTCGAAAAGGAGGCGAAGACGATTGAATGGGCTAAAAATCAGACAGGCTGTTCGGGGAAAAAAAAAAGGGGAGGGGGGTGGAAAAAGGGGTGCAACACGAGGACTTTCCAGGGGGTCACCCATCCTAGTACTACTCACGCCCAAGCACGCTTAACTGCGGAGTTCTGATGGGATCCGGTGCATTAGTGCTGGTATGATCGCACCCGAAGATTAACCGCGACTTTGTTGTTTTAAGTAGTAGACGGGGAAAAAAATGAAATTGAATGGAACCGGATAATATGGAAATGGTTTAAAAGGGAGAAGTTTGTCGAAAAGGAGGCGAAGGCGATTGAATGGGCTAAAAATCGGACAGGCTGTCCGGGGAAAAAAAAAAGGGGAGGGGGTGGAAAAATGGGTGCAACACGAGGACTTCCCAGGGGGTCACCCATCCTAGTACTACTCTCGCCCAAGCACGGTTAACTGCGTAGTTCTGATGGGATCCGGTGCATTAGTGCTGGTATGATCGCACCCGAAGATTAACCGCGACTTTATTGTTTTAAGCAGTAGACGAGGAAAAAAATGAAATTGAATGGAACAGGATAATCTGGAAATGGTTTAAAAGGGAGAAGTTTGTCGAAAAGGAGGCGAAGGCGATTGAATGGGCTAAAAATTGGACAGGCTGTCCGGGGAAAAAAAAAAGGGGAGGGGGTGGAAAATGGACTGCAACACGAGGACTTCCCAGGGGGTCACCCATCCTAGTACTACTCTCGCCCAAGCACGCTTAACAGCGGAGTTCCGATGGGATCCGGTGCATTAGTGCTGGTATGATCGCACCCGAAGATTAACCGCGACTTTGTTGTTTTAAGCAGTTGACGGGGAAAAACATGAAATTGAATGGAACAGGATAATCTGGAAATGGTTTAAAAGGGAGAAGTTTGTCGAAAAGGAGGCGAAGGCGATTGACTGGGCTAAAAATCGAACAGGCTGTCCGGTGAAAAAAAAAAGGGGAGCGGGGGTGGAAAAAGGGGTGCAACACGAGGACTTCCCAGGGGGTCACCCATCCTAGTACTACTCTCGCCCAAGCACGCTTAACTGCGGAGTTCTGATGGGATCCGGTGCATTAGTGCTGGTATGATCGCACCCGAAGATAACCGCGACTTTGTTGTTTTAAGCAATAGACGGGGGAAAAAATGAAATTGAATGGAACAGGATAATCTGGAAATGGTTTAAAAGGGAGAAGTTTGTCGAAAAGGAGGCGAAGGCGATTGAATGGGCTAAAAATCGGACAGGCTGTCCGGGGAAAAAAAAAAGGGGTGGGGGGTGGAAAAAGGGGTGCAACACGAGGACTTCCCAGGGGGTCACCCATCCTAGTACTACTCTCGCCCGAGCACGCTTAACTGCGGAGTTCTGATGGGATTCGGTGCATTAGTGCTGGTATGATCGCTCCCGAAGATTAACCGCGACTTTGTTGTTTGAAGCAGTAGACGGGGAAAAAAATGAAATTGAATGGAACAGGATAATCTGGAAATGGTTTAAAAGGGAGAAGTTTGTCGAAAAGGAGGCGAAGGCGATTGAATGGCCTAAAAATCGGACAGGCTGACCAGGGAAAAAAAAAAGGGGAGGGGGGGTGGAAAAAGGGGTGTAACACGGGGACTTTCCAGGGGGTCACCCATCCTAGTACTACTCTCGCCCAAGCACGCTTAACTGCGGAGTTCTGATGGGATCCGGTGGATTAGTGCTGGTATGATCGCATCCGAAGATAATCGCGACTTTGTTGTTTTAAGCAGTAGACGGGGAAAAAAATGAAATTGAATGGAACAGGCTAATCTGGAAATGGTATAAAAGGGAGAAGTTTGTCGAAAAGGAGGCGAAGGCGATTGAATGGGCTAAAAATCGGACAGGTTGTCCGGGGAAAAAAAAAAAAGGGGAGTGGGGTGGAAAAAAGGGTGCAACACGAGGACTTCCCAGGGGGTCACCCATCCTAGTACTACTCTCGCCCAAGCACGCCTAACTGCGGAGTTCTGATGGGATCCGGTGCATTAGTGCTGCTATGATCGCACCCGAAGATTAACCGCGACTTTATTGTTTAAAGCAGTAGACGGGGAAAAAAATGAAATTGAATGGAACAGGATAATCTGGAAATGGTTTAAAAGGGAGAAGTTTTTCGAAAAGGAGGTGAAGGCGATTGAATGGGCTAAAAATCGGACAGGCTGTCCGGGGAAAAAAAAAAAGGGGAGGGGTGGTGGAAAAAGGGGTGCAACACGAGGACTTCCCAGGGGGTCACCAATCCTAGTACTACTCTCGCCCAAGCACGCTTAACTGCGGAGTTCTGATGGGATCCGGTGCATTAGTGCTGGTACGATCGCACCCGAAGATTAACCGCGACTTTATTGTTTTGAGCAGTAGGCGGGGAAAAAAATGAAATTGAATGGAACAGGATAATCTGGAAATGGTTTAAAAGGTAGAAGTTTGTCGAAAAGGAGGCGAAAGCGATTGAATGGGCTAAAAATCGGACAGGCTGCCCGGGGAAAAAAAAAAGGGGAGTGGGGTGGAAAAAGCGGTGCAACACGAGGACTTCCCAGGGGGTCACCCATCCTAGTACTACTCTCGCCCGAGCACGCTTAATTGCGGAGTTCTGATGGGATCCGGTGCATTAGTGCTGGTATGATCGCACCCGAAGCTTAACCAAGACTTTGCTGTTTGAAGCAGTAGACGGGGTAAAAAATGAAATTGAATGGAACAAGATAATCTGGAAATGGTTTAAAAGGGAGAAGTTTGTCGAAAAGGATGCGAAGGTGATTGAATGGGTTAAAAATCGGACAGGCTGTCCGGGGAAAAAAAAAAGGGGAGGGGGGGTGGAAAAAGGGGTGCAACACGAGGACTTTACAGGGGGTCACCCATCCTAGTACTACTCTCGCCCAAGCACGCTTAATTGCGGAGTTCTGATGGGATCCGGTGCATCAGTGCTGGTATGATCGCACCCGAAGATTAACCGCGACTTTGTTGTTTTAAGCAGTTGACGGGGAAAAACATGAAATTGAATGGAACAGAATAATCTGGAAATGGTTTAAAAGGGAGAAGTTTGTCGAAAAGGAGGCGAAGGCGATTGACTGGGCTAAAAATCGGACAGGCTGTCCGGGGAAAAAAAAAAAGGGGAGGGGGGTGGAAAAAGCGGTGCAACACGAGGACTTCCCAGGGGGTCACCCATCCTAGTACTACTCTCGCCCGAGCACGCTTAACTGCGGAGTTCTGATGGGATCCGGTGCATTAGTGCTGGTATGATCGCACCCGAAGATTAACCAAGACTTTGTTGTTTGAAGCAGTAGACGGGGTAAAAAATGAAATTGAATGGAACAAGATAATCTGGAAATGGTTTAAAAGGGAGAAGTTTGTCGAAAAGGCGGCGAAGGCGATTGAATGGGCTAAAAATCGGTCAGGCTGTCCGGGGAAAAAAAAAAGGGGAGGGGGGGTGGAAAAAGGGGTGCAACACGAGGACTTCCCTGGGGGTCACCCATCCTAGTACTACTCTCGCCCAAGCACGCTTAACTGCGGAGTTCTGATGGGATCCGGTGCATTAGTGCTGGTATGATCGCACCAGAAGATTAACCGCGACTTTTTTGTTTTAAGCAGTAGGCGGGAAAAAAAATGAAATTGAATGGAAAAGGATAATCTGGAAATGGTTTAAAAGGGAGAAGTTTGTCGAAAAGGAGGCGAAGGCGATTGAATGGGCTAAAAATCGGACAGGCTGTCCGGGGAAAAAAAAAAAAGGGGAGGGGTGGTGGAAAAAGCGGTGCAACACGAGGACTTCCCAGGGGGTCACCCATCCTAGTACTACTCTCGCCCAAGCACGCTTAACTGCGGAGTTCTGATGGGATCCGGTGCATTAGTGCTGGTATGATCGCACCCGAAGATTAACCGCGACTTTGTAGTTTTAAGCAGTAGACGGGGAAAAAATGAAATTGAATGGAACAGGATAATCTGGAAATGGGTTAAGAGGGAGAAGTTTGTCGAAAAGGAGGCGAAGGCGATAGAATGGGCTAAAAATCGTTCAGGCTGTCCGGGGAAAAAAAAAAGGGGTGGGGGGGTGGAAAAAGGGGTGCAACACGAGGACTTCCCTGGGGGTCACCCATCCTAGTACTACTCTCGCCCTAGCACGCTGAACTGCAGAGTTCTGATGGGATCCGGTGCATTAGTGCTGGTATGATCGCACCAGAAGATTAACCGCGACTTTGTTGTTTTAAGCAGTAGGCGGGAAAAAAAATGATATTGAATGGAAAAGGATAATCTGGAAATGGTTTAAAAGGGAGAAGTTTGTCGAAAAGGAGGCGAAGGCGATTGAATGCGCTAAAAATCGGAAAGGCTGACCGGGGAAAAATAAAAAGGGGAGGGGGTGGAAAAAGGGGTGCAACACGAGGACTTCCCTGGGGGTCACCGATCCTAGTACTACTCTCGCCCAAGCACGCTTAACTGCGGAGTTCTGATGGGATCCGGTGCATTAGTGCTGCTATGATCGCACCCGAAGATTAACCGAGACTTTATTGTTTTAAGCAGTAGACGGGGAAAAAAATGAAATTGAATGGAACAGGATAATCTGGAAATGGTTTAAAAGGGAGAAGTTTGTCGAAAAGGAGGCGACGGCGATTCAATGGGCTAAAAATCAGACAGGCTAACCGGGGAAAAAAAAATGGGGAGGGGGGGTGGAAAAAGGGGTGCAACACGAGGACTTCCCTGGGGGTCACCCATCCTAGTACTACTCTCGCCCAAGCACGCTTCACTGCGGAGTTCTGATGGGATCCGGTGCATTGGTGCTGCTATGATCGCACCCGAAGGTTAACCGCGACTTTGTTGTTTCAAGAAGTAGACGGGGAAAAAAATGAAATTGAATGGAACAGGATAATCTGGAAATGGTTTAAAAGGGAGAAGTTTGTCGAAAAGGAGGCGAAGGCGATTGAATGGGCTAAAAATCGGACAGGCTGTCCGGGGAAAAAAAAAAAAGAGGAGTGGGGGTGGAAAAAGGGGTGCAACACGAGGACTTCCCAGGGGGTCACCAATCCTAGTACTACTCTCGCCCAAGGACGCTTAACTGCGGAGTTCTGATGGGATCCGGTGCATTAGTGCTGGTATGATCGCACCCGAAGATTAACCGCGACTTTATTGTTTTAAGCAGTAGACGGGGAAAAAAATGAAATTGAATGGAACAGGATAATCTGGAAATGGTTTAAAAGGGAGAAGTTTGTCGAAAAGGAGGCGAAGGCGATTGAGTGGGCTAAAAATCGGACAGGCTGTCCGGGGAAAAAAAAAATGGGGAGGGGGGGTGGAAAAAGGAGTGCAACACGTGGACTTCTCTGGGGGTCACCGATCCTAGTACTACTCTCGCCCAAGCACGCTTAACTGCGGAGTTCTGATGGGATCCGGTGCATTAGTGCTGGTATGATCGCACCCGAAGATTAACCGCGACTTTGTTGTTTTAAGCAATAGACGGGGAAAAAAATAAAATTGAATGGAACAGGATAATCTGGAAATGGTTTAAAAGGGGGAAGTTTGTCGAAAATGAGTCGAAGGCGATTGAATGGGCTAAAAATCGGAAAGGCTGTCCGGGGAAAAAAAAAAGGGGAGGGGGGGTGGAAAAAGGAGTGCAACACGAGGACTTTCCCGGGGGTGACCCATCCTAGTACTACTCTCGCCCAAGCACGCTTAACTGCGGAGTTCTGATGGGATCCGGTGCATTAGTTCTGGTATGATCGCATCTGAGGATAACCGCGACTTTGTTGTTTTAAGCAGTAGACGGGGAAAAAAATTGAAATTAAATGGAACAGGATAATCTGGAAATGGTTTAAAAGGGAGAAGTTTGTCGAAAAGGAGGCGAAGGCGATTGAATGGGCTAAAAAGCGGACAAGCTGTCCGGGGAAAAAAAAAAGGGGAGGGGGGTGGAAAAAGGGGTGCAACACGAGCACTTCCCAGGGGGTCACCCATCCTAGTACTACTCTCGCCCAAGCACGCTTAACTGCGGAGTTCTGATGGGATCCGGTGCATCCGTGCTGGTATGATCGCACCCGAAGATTAACCGCGACTTTATTGTTTTAAGCAGTAGACGGGGGAAAAAATGAAATTGAATGGAACAGGATAATCTGGAAATGGTTTAAAAGCGAGAAGTTTGTCGAAAAGGAGTCGAAGGCGATTGAATGGGCTAAAAATCGGACAGGCTGTCCGGGGGAAAAAAAAAAGGGGAGGGGGGGTGGAAAAAGGACTGCAACACGAGGACTTTCCAGGGGGTCACCCATCCTAGTACTACTCTCGCCCAAGCACGCTCAACTGCGGAGTTCTGATGGGATCCGGTGCATTAGTGCTGGTGTGATCGCATCCGAAGATAACCGCGACTTTGTTGTTTTAAGCAGTAGACGGGGAAAAAAACGAAATTGAATGGAACAGGATAATCTGGAAGTGGTTTAAAAGGAAGAAGTTTGTCGAAAAGGAGGCGAAGGCGATTGAATGGGCTAAAAATCGGACAGGCTGTCCGGGGAAAAAAAAAAGGGGAGGGGGTGGAAAAAGGGGTGCAACACGAGGACTTCCCAGGGGGTCACCCATCCTAGTACTACTCTCGCCCAAGCACGCTTAACTGCGGAGTTCTGATGGGATCCGGTGCATTAGTGCTAGTATGATCGCACCCGAAGATTGACCGCGACTTTATTGTTTTAAGCAGTAGACAGGGAAAAAAATGAAATTGAATGGAACAGGATAATCTGGAAATGGTTTAAAAGGGAGAAGTTTGTCGAAAAGGAGGCGAAGGCGATTGAATGGGCTAAAAATCGGACAGGCTGTCCGGGGAAAAAAAAAAGAGGAGGGGTGTGGAAAAATGGGTGCAACACGAGGACTTTCCAGGGGGTCACCCATCCTAGTACTACTCTCGCCCAAGCACGCTTAACTGCGGAGTTCTGATGGGATCCGGTGCATTAGTGCTGGTATGGTCGCATCCGAAGATAACCGCGACTTTGTTGTTTTAAGCTGTAGACGGGGAAAAAAATGAAATTGAATGGAACAGGATAATCTGGAAATGGTTTAAATGGGAGAAGTTTGTCGAAAAGGAGACGAAGGCGATTGAATGGGCTAAAAATCGGACAGGCTGTCCGGAGAAAAAAAAAAGGGGAGGGGGGAGGAAAAAGGGGTGCAACACGAGGACTTCCCAGGGGGTCACCCATCCTAGTACTACTCTCGCCCAAGCACGCTTAGCTGCGGAGTTCTGATGGGATCCGGTGCATTAGTGCTGGTATGATCGCACCCGAAGATTAACCGCGACTTTATTGTTTTAGGTAGTAGACGGGGAAAAAAATGAAATTGAATGGAACAGGATAATCTGGAAATAGTTTAAAAGGGAGAAGTTTGTCGAAAAGGAGGCGAACGCGATTGAATGGGCTAAAAATCGGCCAGGCTATCTGGGGAAAAAAAAAAAGGGGAGGGGGGGTAGAAAAAGGGGTGCAACACGAGGACATCCCAGGGGGTCACCCATCCTAATACTACTCTCGCCCAAGCACGGTTAACTGCGTAGTTCTGATGGGATCCGGTGCATTAGTGCTGGTATGATCGCACCCGAAGATTAACCGCGACTTTATTGTTTTAAGCAGTAGACGGGGAAAAAAATGAAATTGAATGGAACAGGATAATCTGGAAATGGTTTAAAAGGGAGAAGTTTGTCGAAAAGGTGGCGAAGGCGATTGACTGGGCTAAAAATCGGACAGGCTGTCCGGGGAAAAAAAAAAGGGGAGGGTGGGTGGAAAAAGGGGTGCAACACGAGGACTTCCCAGGGGGTCACCCTTCCTAGTACTACTCTCGCCCAAGCACGCTTAACTGCGGAGTTCTGATGGGATCCGGTGCATTAGTGCTGGTATGATCGCACCCGAAGATTAACCGCGACTTTATTGTTTTAAGTAGTAGACGAGGAAAAAAATGAAATTGAATGGAACAGGATAATCTGGAAATGGTTTAAAAGGGTGAAGTTTGTCGAAAGGGAGGCGAAGGCGATTGAATGGGCTAAAAATCGGACAGGCTGTCCGGGGAAAAAAGAAAAGGGAGGGGGGAGGAAATAGGGGTGCAACACGAGGACTTCCCAGGGGGTCACCCATCCTAGTACTTCTCTCGCCCAAGCACGCTTAACTGCGTAGTTCTGATGGGATCCGGTGTATTAGTGCTGGTATGATCGCACCCGAAGATTAACCGCGGCTTTATTGTTTTAAGCAGTAGATGGGGAAAAAAATGAAATTCAATGGAACAGAATAATCTGGAAATGGTTTAAAAGGGAGAAGTTTGTCGAAAAGGAGGCGAAGGCGATTGAATGGGCTAAAAATCGGACAGGCTGTCCGGGGAAAAAAAAAAGGGGAGGGGGAGTGGAAAAAGGGGTGCAACACGAGGACTTCCCAGGGGGTCACCCATCCTAGTACTACTCTCGCCCAAGCACGCTTAACTGCGGAGTTCTGATGGGATCCGGTGCATTAGTGCTGGTATGATCGCACCCGAAGATTATCCGCGACTTTATTGTTTTAAGCAGTAGACGGGGAAAAAAATGAAATTGAATGGAACAGGATAATCTGGAAATGGTTTAAAAGGAGAAGTTTGTCGAAAATGAGGCGAAGGCGATTGAATGGGCTAAAAATCGGACAGGCTGTCCGGGGGAAAAAAAAAAGGGGCGGGGGGTGGAAAAAGTGGTGCAACACGAGGACTTCCCAGGGGGTCACCCATCCTAGTACTACTCTCGCCCAAGCACGCTTTACAGCGTAGTTCTGATGGGATCCGGTGCATTAGTGCTGGTATGATCGCACCCGAAGATTAACCGCGACTTTATTGTTTTAAGCAGTAGACGGGGAAAAAAATGAAATTGAATGGAACAGGATAATCTGGAAATGGTTTAAAAGGGAGAAGTTTGTCGAAAAGGAGGCGAAGGCGATTGAATGGGCTAAAACTCGGAAAGGCTGTCCGGGGAAAAAAAAAAAGGGGAGGGGGAGTGGAAAAAGGGGTGCAACACGAGGACTTCCCAGGGGGTCACCCATCCTAGTACTACTCTCGCCCAAGCACGCTTAACTGCGGGGTTCTGATGGGATCCGGTGCATTAGTGCTGGTATGATCACACCCGAAGATTAACCACGACTTTGTTGTTTTAAGCAGTAGACGGGGAAAAAAATGAAATTGAATGGAACAGGATAATCTGGAAATGGTTTAAAAGGGAGGAGTTTGTCGAAATGGAGGCGAAGGCGATTGAATGGGCTAAAAATCGGCTGTCCGGGGAAAAAAAAAAGGGGAGGGGCGGTGGAAAAAGGGGTGCAACACGAGGACTTCCCAGGGGGTCACCCATCCTAGTACTACTCTCGCCCAAGCACGCTTAACTGCAGAGTTCTGATGGGATACGGTGCATTAGTGCTGGTATGATCGCACCCGAAGATTAACCGCGACTTTGTTGTTTTAAGCAGTAGACGGGGAAAAAAATAAAATTGAATGGAACCGGATAATCTGGAAATGGTTTAAAAGGGAGAAGTTTGTCGAAAAGGAGGCGAAGGCGATTGAATGGGCTAAAAATCGGACAGGCTGTACGGGTAAAAAAAAAAGGTGAGGGTGGGTGGAAAAAGGGGTGCAACACGAGGACTTCCCAGGGGGTCACCCATCCTAGTACTACTCTCGCCCAAGCACGCTTCACTGCGGAGTTCTGATGGGATCCGGTGCATTAGTGCTGGTATGATCGCACCCGAAGATTAACCACGACTTTATTGTTTTAAGCAGTAGACGGGGAAAAAAATGAAATTGAATGGAACAGGATAATCTGGAAATGGTTTAAAAGGGAGAAGTTTGTCGAAAAGGTGGCGAAGGCGATTGACTGGGCTAAAAATCGGACAGGCTGTCCGGGGAAAAAAAAAAGGGGAGGGTGGGTGGAAAAAGGGGTGCAACACGAGGACTTCCCAGGGGGTCACCCTTCCTAGTACTACTCTCGCCCAAGCACGCTTAACTGCGGAGTTCTGATGGGATCCGGTGCATTAGTGCTGGTATGATCGCACCCGAAGATTAACCGCGACTTTATTGTTTTAAGTAGTAGACGAGGAAAAAAATGAAATTGAATGGAACAGGATAATCTGGAAATGGTTTAAAAGGGTGAAGTTTGTCGAAAGGGAGGCGAAGGCGATTGAATGGGCTAAAAATCGGACAGGCTGTCCGGGGAAAAAAAAAAAAGGGAGGGGGGTGGAAATAGGGGTGCAACACGAGGACTTCCCAGGGGGTCACCCATCCTAGTACTACTCTCGCCCAAGCACGCTTAACGGCGGAGTTCTGATGGGATCCGGTGCATTAGTGCTGGTATGATCGCACCCGAAGATTAACCGCGACTTTGTTGTTTTAAGCAGTAGACGGGGTGAAAAATGAAACTGAATGGAACAGGATAATCTGGAAATGGTTTAAAAGGGAGAAGTTTGTCGAAAAGGAGGCGAAGGCGATTGAATGGGCTAAAAATCGGACAGGCTGTCCGGGGAAAAAAGAAAAGGGGAGGGGGTGGAAAAAGGGGTGGAACGAGAGGACATCCCAGGGGGTCACCCATCCTAGTACTACTCTCGCCCAAGCACGCTTAACTGCGGAGTTCTGATGGGATCCGGTGCATTAGTGCTGGTATGATCGCACCCGAAGATTAACCGCGACTTTGTTGTTTTAAGCAGTAGACGGGGAAAAAAATGAAATTGAATGGAACAGGATAATCTGGAAATGGTTTAAAAGGGAGAAGTTTGTTGAAATGGAGGCGAAGGCGATTGAATGGGCTAAAAATCGGACATGATGTCCGGGGAAAAAAAAAAAGGGGAGGGGCGGTGGAAAAAGGGGTGCAACACGAGGACTTCCCAGGGGGTCACCCATTCTAGTACTACTCTCGCCCAAGCACGCTTAACTGCGGAGTTCTGATGGGATCCGGTGCATTAGTGCTGGTATGATCGCACCCGAAGAGTAACCGCGACTTTGTTGTTTTAAGCAGTAGACGGGGAAAAAAATGAAATTGAATGGAACAGGATAATCTGGAAATGGTTTAAAAGGGAGACGTTTGTCGAAAAGGAGGCGAAGGCGATTGAATCGGCTAAAAAACGGACAGGCTGTCCGGGGAAAAAAAAAAGGGGAGGGGGGTGGAAAAAGGGGTGCAACACGAGGACTTCCCAGGGGGTCACCCATCCAAGTACTACTCTCGGCCAACCACGCTTAACTGCGGAGTTCTGATGGGATCCGGTGCATTAGTGCTGGTATGATCGCACCCGAAGGTTAACCGCGACTTTGTTGTTTTAAGCAGTAGACGGGGAAAAAAATGAAATTGAATGGAACAAGATAATCTGGAAATGGTTTAAAAGGAAGAAGTTTGTCGAAAAGGAGGCGATGACGATTGAATGGGCCAAAAATTGGACAGGCTGTCCGAGGAAAAAAAAAAAGGGAAGGGGGGGTGGAAAAAGGGGTGCAACACGAGGACTTCCCAGGGGGTCGCCCATCCTAGTACTACTCTCGCCCAAGCACGCTTCACTGCGGAGTTCTGATGGGATCCGGTGCATTAGTGCTGGTATGATCGCACCCGAAGATTAACCGCGACTTTGCGGTTTTCAGCAGTAGACGGGGAAAAAATGAAATTGAATGGAACAGGATAATCTGGAAATGGTTTAAAAGGGAGAAGTTTGTTGAAAAGGAGGCGAAGGCGATTGAATGGGCTAAAAATCGGACATGCTGTCCGGGGAAAAAAAAAAAGGGGAGGGGCGGTGGAAAAAGGGGTGCAACACGATCTCTTCCCGGGGGGTCACCCATACTAGTACTACTATCGCCCAAGCACGCTTAACTGCGGAGTTCTGATGGGATCCGGTGCATTACTGCTGGTATGATCGCACCCGAAGATTAACCGCGACTTTGTTGTTTTAAGCAGTAGACGGGGAAAAAAATGAAATTAAATGGAACAGGATAATCTGGAAATGGTTTAAAAGGGAGAAGTTTGTCGAAAAGGAGGCGAAGGCGATTGAATGGGCTAAAAATCGGACAGGCTGTCCGGGGAAAAAAGAAAAGGGGAGGGGGGGTGGAAAAAGGGGTGCAACACGAGGACTTCCCAGGGGGTCACCCATCCAAGTACTACTCTCGCCCAAGCACGCTTAACTGCGGAGTTCTGATGGGATCCGGTGCATTAGTGCTGGTATGATCGCACCCGAAGATTAACCGCGACTTTGTTGTTTTAAGCAGTAGACGGGGAAAAAAGTAAAATTGAATGGAACAGGATAATCTGAAAATGGTTTAAAAGGGAGAAGTTTGTTGAAAAGGAGGCGAAGGCGATTGAATGGGCTAAAAATTGGACAGGCTGTCCGGGAAAAAAAAAAAGGGGAGGGGGGGTGTAAAAAGGGGTGCAACACGAGGACTTCCCAGGGGGTCACCCATCCTAGTACTACTCTCGACCAAGAACGCTTAACTGCGGAGTTCTGATGGGATCCGGTGCATTAGTGCTGGTATGATCGCACCCGAAGATTAACCGCGACTTTGTTGTTTTACGCAGTGGACGGGGAAAAAATGAAATTTAATGGAACAGGATAATCTGGAAATGGTTTAAAAGGGAGAAGTTTGTCGAAAAGGAGGCGAAGGCGATTGAATGGGCTAAAAAACGGACAGGCTGTCCGGGGAAAAAAAAAGGTGGAGGGGGTGGAAAAAGGGGTGCAACACGAGGACTTCCCAGGGGGTCACCCATCCAAGTACTACTCTCAGCCAACCACGCTTAACTGCGCAGTTCTGATGGGATCCGGTGCATTAGTGCTGGTATGATCGCACCCGAAGGTTAACCGCGACTTTTTTCTTTTAAGCAGTAGGCGGGGAAAAAAATGAAATTGAATGGAACAGGATAACCTGGAAATGGTTTAAAAGGGAGAAGTTTGTCGAAAAGGAGGCGATGACGATTGAATGGGCCAAAAATTGGACAGGCTGTCCGGGGAAAAAAAAAGGGGAGGGGGGTGGAAAAAGGGGTGCAACACGAGGACTTCCCAGGGGGTCACCCATCCTAGTACTACACTCGCCCAAGCACGCTTAACTGCGGAGTTCTGATGGGATCCGGTGCATTAGTGCTGGTATGATCGCACCCGAAGATTAACCGCGACTTTATTTTTTTAAGCAGTAGACGGGGAAAAAAATGAAATTGAATGGAACAGGATAATCTGGAAATGGTTTAAAAGGGAGAAGTTTGTCGAAAAGGAGGCGAAGGCGATTGAATGGGCTATAAATCGGACAGGCTGTCCGGGGAAAAAAAAAAAAAAGGGGAGGGGGGGTTGAAAAAGGGGTGCAACACGAGGACTTCCCAGGGGGTCACCCATCCTAGTACTACTCTCGCCCAAGCACGCTTAACTGCGGAGTTCTGATGGGATCCGGTGCATTAGTGCTGGTATGATCGCACCCGAAGATTAACCGCGACTTTGTTGTTTTAAGCAGTGGACGGGGAAAAAATAAAATTTAATGGAACAGGATAATCTGGAAATGGTTTAAAACGGAGAAGTTTGTCGAAAAGGAGGCGAAGGCGATTGAATGGGTTAAAAATCGGACAGGCTGTCCGGGGAAAAAAAAAGGGGAGGGGGGTGGAAAAAGGGGTGCAACACGAGGACTTCCCAGGGGGTCACCCATCCAAGTACTACTCTCGGCCAACCACGTTTAACTGCGGAGTTCTGATGGGATCCGGTGCATTAGTGCTGGTATGATCGCACGCGAAGGTTAACCGCGTCTTTTTTGTTTTAAGCAGTAGACGGGGAAAAAAATGAAATTGAATGGAACAGGATAACCTGGAAATGGTTTAAAAGGGAGAAGTTTGTCGAAAATGAGGCGATGACGATTGAATGGGCCAAAAATTGGGCAGGCTGTCCGGCGAAAAAAAAAAGGGGTGGGGGGGTGGAAAATGGGGTGCAACACGAGGACTTCCCAGGGGGTCACCCATCCTAGTACTACACTCGCCCAAACACGCTTAACTGCGGAGTTCTGATGGGATCCGGTGCATTAGTGCTGGTATGATCGCACCCGAAGATTAACCGCGACTTTATTTTTTTAAGTAGTAGACGGGGAAAAAAATGAAATTGAATGGAACAGGATAATCTGGAAATGGTTTAAAAGGGAGAAGTTTGTCGAAAAGGAGGCGAAGGCGATTGAATGGGCTAAAAATCGGACAGGCTGTCCGGGGAAAAAAAAAAAGTGGAGGGGGGGTTGAAAAAGGGGTGCAACACGAGGACTTCCCAGGGGGTCACCCATTCTAGTACTACTCTCGCCCAAGCACGCTTAACTGCGGAGTTCTGATGGGATCCGGTGCATTAGTGCTGGTATGATCGCACCCGAAGATTAACCGCGACTTTATTGCTTTAAGCAGTAGACGGGGAAAAAAATGAAATTAAACGGAACAGGATAATCTGGAAATGGTTTAAAAGGGAGAAGTTTGTTGAAAATGAGGCGAAGGCGATTGAATGGGCTAAAAATCGGACAGGCTGTGCAGGGAAAAAAAAAAGGGGAGGGGGGGTGGAAAAAAGGCTGCAACACGTGGACTTCCTAGGGGGTCACCCATCCTAGTACTACTCTTGCCCAAGCACGCTTAACTGCGGAGTTCTGATGGGATCCGGTGCATTAGTCCTGGAATGATCGCACCCGAACATTAACCGCGACTTTATTGTTTTAAGCAGTAGACGGGGAAAAAAATGAAATTGAGTGGAACAGGATAATCTGGAAATGGTTTAAAATGGAGAAGTTTGTCGAAAAGGAGGCGAAGACGATTGAATGGGCTAAAAATCGGACAGGTTGTCCGGGGAAATAGAAAAGGGGGAGGGGGGGTGGAAAAAGGAGTGCAACACGAGGACTTCCCAGGGGGTCACCCATCCTAGTACTACTCTCGCCCAAGCACGCTTAACTGCGGAGTTCGGACGGGATCCGGTGCATTAGTGCAGGTATGATCGCACCCAAAGATTAACCGCGACTTTATTGTTTTAAGCAGTAAACGGGGAAAAAAATGAAATTGAATGGAACAGGATAATCTGGAAATGGTTTAAAAGGGAGAAGTTTGTCGAAAAGGAGTCGAAGGCGATTGAATGGGCTAAAAATCGGACATGCTGTCCGGGGAAAAAAAAAAGGGGAGTGGCGGTGGAAAAACGGGTGCAACACGAGGTCTTCCCAGGGGGTCACCCATTCTAGTACTACTCTCGCCCAAGCACGCTTAACTGCGGAGTTCTGATGGGATCCGGTGCATTAGTGCTGGTATGATCGCACCCGAAGATTAACCGCGACTTTGTTGTTTTAAGCAGTAGACGGGGAAAAAAATGAAATTGAATGGAACAGGATAATCTGGAAATGGTTTAAAAGGGAGAAGTTTGTCGAAAAGGAGGCGAAGGCGATTGAATGAGCTAAAAATCGGACAGGCTGTCCGGGGAAAAAAGAAAAGGGGAGGGGGGTGGAAAAAAGGATGCAACACGAGGACTTCCCAGGGGGTCACCCATCCTAGTACTACTCTCAACCAAGCACGCTTAACTGCGGAGTTCTGATGGGATCCGGTGCATTAGTGCTGGTATGATCGCACCCGAAGATTAACTGCGACTTTGTGGTTTTAAGCAGTAGACTGGGAAAAAAGTAAAATTGAATGGAACAGGATAATCTGGAAATGGTTTAAAAGGGAGAAGTTTGTTGAAAAGGAGGGGAAGGCGATTGAATGGGCTAAAAATCGGACAGGTTGTCCGGGGAAAAAAAAAAGGGGGGGGTGGAAAAAAGGGTGCAACACGAGGACTTCCCAGGGGGTCACCCATCCTAGTACTACTCTCGCCCAAGCACGCTTAACTGCGAAGTTCTGATGGGATCCGGTGCATTAGTGCTGGTATGACCGCACCCGAAGATTAACCGCGACTTTATTGTTTTAAGCAGTAGACGGGGAAAAAAATGAAATTGAATGGAACAGGATAATCTGGAAAAGGTTTAAAAGGGAGAAGTTTGTTGAAAAGGAGGCGAAGGCGATTGAATGGGCTAAAAATCGGACAGGCTGTCCGGGGAAAAAAAAAAGGGGTGGGGGGTGTAAAAAGGGGTGCAACACGAGGACTTCCCAGGGGGTCCCCATCCTAGTACTACTCTCGCCCAAGCACGCTTAACTGCGAAGTTCTAATGGGATCCGGTGCATTAGTGCTGGTATGATCGCACCCGAAGATTAACCGCGACTTTGTTGTTTTAAGCAGTGGACGGGGAAAAAATGAAATTGAATGGAACAGGATAATCTGGAAATGGTTTAAAAGGGAGAAGTTTGTCGAAAAGGAGGCGAAGGCGATTGAATGGGCTAAAAAACGGACAGGCTGTCCGGGGAAAAAAAAAAGGGGAGGGGGGTGGAAAAAGGGGTGCAACACGAGGACTTCCCAGGGGGTCACCCATCCTAGTACTACACTCGCCCAAGCACGCCTAACTGCGGAGTTCTGATGGGATCCGGTGCATTAGTGCTGGTATGATCGCACCCGAAGATTAACCGCGACTTTATTTTTTTAAGCAGTAGACGGGGAAAAAAATGAAATTGAATGGAACAGGATAATCTGGAAATGGTTTAAAAGGGAGAAGTTTGTCGAAAAGGAGGCGAAGGCGATTGAATGGGCTAAAAATCGGACAGGCTGACCGGGGGAAAAAAAAAAAAGGGAGGGGGGGTTGAAAAAGGGGTGCAACACGAGGACTTCCCAGGGGGTCACCCATCCTAGTACTACTCTCGCCCAAGCACGCTTAACTGCGGAGTTCTGATGGGATCCGGTGCATTAGTGCTGGTATGATCGCACCCGAAGATTAACCGCGACTTTGTTGTTTTAAGCAGTGGACGGGGAAAAAATGAAATTTAATGGAACAGGATAATCTGGAAATGGTTTAAAAGGGAGAAGTTTGTTGAAAAGGAGTCGAAGGCGATTGAATGGGCTAAAAAACGGACAGGCTGTCCGGGGAAAAAAAAAAGGGAGGGGGGTGGAAAAAGGGGTGCAAGACGAGGATTTCCCAGGGGGTCACCCATCCTAGTACTACTCTCGCCCAAGCACGCTTAACTGCGGAGTTCTGATGGGATCCGGTGCATTAGTGCTGGTACGATCGCACCCGAAGATTAACCGCGACTTTATTGTTTTAAGCAGTAGACGGGGAAAAAAATGAAATTGAATGGAGCAATATAATCTGGAAATCGTTTAAAAGGGGGAAGTTTGTCGAAAAGGAGGCGAAGGCGATTGAATGGGCTAAAAATCGGACAGGTTGTCCAAGGAAAAAAAAAAAGGGGAGGGGGGGTGGAAAAAGGGGTGCAACACGAGGACTTCAGAGGGGGTCACCCATCCTAGTACTACTCTCGCCCAAGCACGCTTAACTGCGGAGTTCTGATGGGATCCGGTGCATTAGTGCTGGTATGATCGCACCCGAAGATTAACCGCGACTTTATTTTTTTAAGCAGTAGACGGGGAAAAAAAAGAAACTGAATGGAACAGGATAATCTGGAAATGGTTTAAAAGGGAGAAGTTTGTCGAAAAGGAGGCGAAGGCGATTGAATGGGCTAAAAATCGGACAAGCTGTCCGGGGAAAAAAAAAAAGGGGAGGGGGGGTTGAAAAAGGGGTGCAACACGAGGACTTCCCAGGGGGTCATCCATCCTAGTACTACTCTCGCCCAAGCACGCTTAACTGCGGAGTTCTGATGGGATCCGGTGCATTAGTCCTGGTATGATCGCACCCGAACATTAACCGCGACTTTATTGTTTTAAGCAGTAGACGGGGAAAAAAAAGAAATTGAATGGAACAGGATAATCTGGAAATGGTTTTAAATGGAGAAGTTTGTCGAAAAGGAGGCGAAGGCGATTGAATGGGCTAAAAATCGGACAGGCTGTCCGGGGAAAAAAAAAGGGGGGAGGGGGGTGGAAAAAGGAATGCAACACGAGGAATTCCCAGGGGGTCACCCATCCTAGTACTACTCTCGCCCAAGCACGCTTAACTGCGGAGTTCGGATGGGATCCGGTGCATTAGTGCAGGTATGATCGCACCCAAAGATTAACCGCGACTTTATTGTTTTAAGCAGTAAACGGGGAAAAAAATGAAATTGAATGGAACAGGATAATCTGGAAATGGTTTAAAAGGGAGAAGTTTGTCGAAAAGGAGTCGAAGGCGATTGAATGGGCTAAAAATCGGACATGCTGTCCGGGAAAAAAAAAAGGGGGAGGGGCGGTGGAAAAACGGGTGCCACACGAGGTCTTCCCAGGGGGTCACCCATCCTAGTACTACTCTCAAACAAGCACGCTTAACTGCGAAGTTCTGATGGGATCCGGTGCATTAGTGCTGGTATGATCGCACCCGAAGATTAACCGCGACTTTGTTGTTTTAAGCAGTAGACGGGGAAAAAAGTAAAATTGAATGGAACAGGATAATCTGGAAATGGTTTAAAAGGTAGAAATTTATTGAAAAAGAGGCGAAGGCGATTGAATGGGCTAAAAATCGGACAGGCTGTCCGGGGAAAAAAAAAAGCGGAGGGGGGGTGTAAAAAGGAGTGCAACACGAGGACTTCCCAGGGGGTCACCCATCCTAGTACTACTCTCGACCAAGCACGCTTAACTGCGGAGTTCTGATGGGATCCGGTGCATTAGTGCTGGCATGATCGCACCCAAAGATTAACCGCGACTTTATTGTTTTAAGCAGTAGACGGGGAAAAAAATGAAATTTAATGGAACAGGATAATCTGGAAATGGTTTAAAAGGGAGAAGTTTGTCGAAAAGGACGCGAAGGCGATTGAATGGGCTAAAAAACGGACAGGCTGTCAGGGGAAAAAAAAAAAGGGGAGGGGGGTGGAAAAAGGGGTGCAACACGAGGACTTCCCAGGGGGTCACCCATCCAAGTACTACTCTCGGCAAACCACGCTTAACTGCGGAGTTCTGATGGGATCCGGTGCATTTGTGCTGGTATGATCGTACCCGAAGGTTAACCGCGACTTTGTTGTTTTAAGCAGTAGACGGGGAAAAAAATGAAATTGAATGGAACAGGATAATCTGGAAATGGTTTAAAAGGGAGAAGTTTGTTGAAAAGGAGGCGAAGGCGATTGAATGGGCTAAAAATCGGACAGGCTGTCCAGGGGAAAAAAAAAAAAAGGAGGGGGGGTGGAAAAAAGGGTGCAACACGTGGACTTCCCAGGGGGTCACCCATCCCAGTACTGCTCTTGCCCAAGCACGCTTAACTGCGGAGTGCTGATGGGATCCGGTGCATTAGTGCTCGTATGATCGCACCCGAAGATTAACCGCGACTTTATTTTTTTAAGCAGTAGACGGGGAAAAAAATGAAATTGAATGGAACAGGATAATCTGGAAATGGTTTAAAAGTGAGAAGTTTGTCGAAAAGGAAGCGAAGGCGATTGAATGGGCTAAAAATCGGACAGGCTGTCCGGGGAAAAAAAAAAGGGGGAGGGGGGGTTGAAAAAGGGTTGCAACACGAGGACTTCCCAGGGGGTCACCCATCCTAGTACTACTCTCGCCCAAGCACAAGCACGCTTAACTGCGGACTTCTGATGGGATCCGGTGCATTAGTGCTGATATGATCGCACCCGAAGATTAACCGCGACTTTATTGTTTTAAGCAGTAGACGGGGAAAAAAATGAAATTGAACGGAACAGGATAATCTGGAATTGGTTTAAAAGGGAGAAGTTTGTTGAAAATGAGGCGAAGGCGATTGAATGGGCTAAAAATCGGACAGGCAGTCCAGGGAAAAAAAAAAGGGAGGGGGGGTGGAAAAAAGGGTGCAACACGTGGACTTCCCAGGGGGTCACCCATCCTAGTACTACTCTTGCCCAAGCACGCTTAACTGCGGAGTTCTGATGGGATCCGGTGCACTAGTGCTGGTATGATCGCACCCGAAGATTAACCGCGACTTTATTGTTTTAAGCAGTAGACGGGGAAAAAAATGAAATTGAATGGAACGGGATAATCTGGAAATGGTTTAAAATGGAGAAGTTTGTCGAAAAGGAGGCGAAGGCGATTGAATGGGCTAAAAATCGGACAGGCTGTCCGGGGAAAAAAAAAAAGGGGAGTGGGGGTGGAAAAAGGAGTGCAACACGAGGACTTCCCAGGGGGTCACCCATCCTAGTACTACTCTCGCCCAAGCACGCTTAACTGCGGAGTTCGGATGGGATCCGGTGCATTAGTGCAGGTATGATCGAACCCAAAGATTAACCGCGACTTTATTGTTTTAAGCAGTAAACGGGGAAAAAAATGAAATTGAATGGAACAGGATAATCTGGAAATGGTTTAAAAGGGAGAAGTTTGTCGAAAAGGAGTCGAAGGCGATTGAATGGGCTAAAAATCGGACAGGCTGTCCGGGGAAAAAAAAAAGGGGAGGGGGGGTGGAAAAAGGGGTGCAACACGAGGACTTCCTAGGGGGTCACCCATCCTAGTACAACTCTCGCCCAAGCACGTTTAACTGCGTAGTTCTGATGGGATCCGGTGCATTAGTGCTGGTATGATCGCATCCGAAGGTTAACCGCGACTTTATTGTTTTAAGCAGTAGACGGGGAAAAAAATGAAATTGAATGGAACAGGATAATCTGGAAATGGTTTAAAAGGGAGAAGTTTGTCGAAAAGGAGGCGAAGGCGATTGAATGTGCTAAAAAACGGACAGGCTGTCCGGGGAAAAAAAAAAAGGGAGGGGGGTGGAAAAAGGGGTGCAACACGAGGACTTCCCAGGGGGTCACCATCCTAGTACTACTCTCGCCCAAGCACGCTTAACAGCGGAGTTCTGATGGGATCCGGTGCATTAGTGCTGGTATGATCGCACCCGAAGATTAACAGCGACTTTATTGTTTTAAGCAGTAGACGGGGAAAAAAATGAAATTGAATGGAACAGGATAATCTGGAAATGGTTTAAAAGGGAGAAGTTTGTCGAAAAGGAGGCGAAGGCGATTGAATGGGCTAAAAATCGGACAGACTGTCCGGGGAAAAAAAAAAGGAGAGGGGGGGTGGAAAAAAGGGTGCAACACGTGGACTTCCCAGGGGGCCACCCATCCTAGTACTACTCTCGCCCAAGCACGCTTAACTGCGGAGTTCTGATGGGATCCGGTGCATTAGTGCTGGTATGATCGCACCCGAAGATTAACCGCGACTTTATTGTTTTAAGCCGTAGACGGGGAAAAAAATGAAATTGAATGGAACAGGATAATCTGGAAATGGTTTAAAAGGGAGAAGTTTGTCGAAAAGGAGGCGAAGGCGATTGAATGGGCTAAAAATCGGACAGGCTGTCCGGGGAAAAAAGAGAAGGGGAGGGGGGTGGAAAAAGGAGTGCAACACGAGGACTTCCCAGGGGGTCACCCATCCTAGTACTACTCTCGCCCAAGCACGCTTAACTGCGAAGTTCTGATGGGATCCGGTGCATTAGTGCTGGTATGATCGCACCCGAAGATTAACCGCAACTTTATTGTTTTAAGCAGTAGACGGGGAAAAAAATGAAATTGAATGGAACAGGATAATCTGGAAATGGTTTAAAAGGGAGAAGTTTGTCGAAAAGGAGTCGAAGGCGATTGAATGGGATAAAAATCGGACAGGCTGTCCGGGGGAAAAAAAAAAAGGGGAGGGGGGTGGAAAAAGGGGTGCAACACGAGGACTTTCCAGGGGGTCACCCATCCTAGTACCACTCTCCCCCAAGCACGCTTAACTGCGGAGTTCTGATGGGATTCAGTGCATTAGTGCTGGTATGATCGCATCCGAAGATAACCGCGACTTTGTTGTTTTAAGCAGTAGACGGGGAAAAAATGAAATTGAATGGAACAGGATAATCGGGAAATGGTTTAAAAGGGAAAAGTTATTCGAAAAGGAGGCGAAGGCGATTGAATGGACAAAAAATCGGACAGGCTGTCAGGGGAAAAAAAAAAAGGGGAGGGGGGGTGGAAAAAGGGGTGCAACACGAGGACTTCCCAGGGGGTCACCCATCCTAGTACTACTCTCGCCCAAGCACGCTTAACTGCCGAGTTCTGATGGGATCCGGGGCATTAGTGCTGGTATGATCGCACCCGAAGATTAACCGCGACTTTGTTGTTTTAAGCAGTAGACGGGGAAAAAAATAAAATTGAATGGAACAGGATAATCTGGAAATGGTTTAAAAGGGAGAAGTTTGTCGAAAAGGAGGCGAAGGCGATTGAATGCGCTAAAAATCGGAAAGGCTGTCCGGGGAAAAAAAAAAAAAAGGGGAGGGGTGGTGGAAAAAGGGGTGCAACACGAGGACTTCCCAGGGGGTCACCCATCCTAGTACCACTCTCGCCCAAGCACGCTTAACTGCGGAGTTCTGATGGGATCCGGTGCATTAGTGCTGGTAAGATCGCACCCGAAGATTAACCGCGACTTTGTTGTTTTAAGCAGTAGACGGGGAAAAAAATGAAATTGAATGGAACAGGATAATCTGGAAATGGTTTAAAAAGGAGAAGTTTGTCGAAAAGGAGGCGAAGGCGATTGAATGGGCTAAAAATCGGACAGGCTGTCCGGGGAAAAAAAAAAAGGGGAGGGGGGGTGGAAAAAGGGGTGCAACACGAGGACTTCCTAGGGGGTCACCCATCCTAGTACAACTCTCGCCCAAGCACGTTTAACTGCGTAGTTCTGATGGGATCCGGTGCATTAGTGCTGGTATGATCGCATCCGAAGGTTAACCGCGACTTTATTGTTTTAAGTAGTAGACGGGGAAAAAAATGAAATTGAATGGAACAGGATAATCTGGAAATGGTTTAAAAGGGAGAAGTTTGTCGAAAAGGAGGCGAAGGCGATTGAATGTGCTAAAAAACGGACAGGCTGTCCGGGGAAAAAAAAAAGGGGAGGGGGGTGGAAAAAGGGGTGCAACACGAGGACTTCCCAGGGGGTCACCATCCTAGTACTACTCTCGCCCAAGCACGCTTAACAGCGGAGTTCTGATGGGATCCGGTGCATTAGTGCTGGTATGATCGCACCCGAAGATTAACAGCGACTTTATTGTTTTAAGCAGTAGACGGGGAAAAAAATGAAATTGAATGGAATAGGATAATCTGGAAATGGTTTAAAAGGGAGAAGTTTGTCGAAAAGGAGGCGAAGGCGATTGAATGGGCTAAAAATCGGACAGACTGTCCGGGGAAAAAAAAAAGGAGAGGGGGGGTGGAAAAAAGGGTGCAACACGTGGACTTCCCAGGGGGCCACCCATCCTAGTACTACTCTCGCCCAAGCACGCTTAACTGCGGAGTTCTGATGGGATCCGGTGCATTAGTGCTGGTACGATCGCACCCGAAGATTAACCGCGACTTTATTGTTTTAAGCAGTAGACGGGGAAAAAAATGAAATTGAATGGAACAGGATAATCTGGAAATGGTTTAAAAGGGAGAAGTTTGTCGAAAAGGAGGCGAAGGCGATTGAATGGGCTAAAAATCGGACAGGCTGTCCGGGGAAAAAAAAGAAGGGGAGGGGGGGTGGAAAAAGGAGTGCAACACGAGGACTTCCCAGGGGGTCACCCATCCTAGTACTACTCTCGCCCAAGCATGCTTAACTGCGAAGTTCTGCTGGGATCCGGTGCATTAGTGCTGGTATGATCGCACCCGAAGATTAACCGCGACTTTATTGTTTTAAGCAGTAGACGGGGAAAAAATGAAATTGAATGGAACAGGATAATCTGGAAATGGTTTAAAAGGGAGAAGTTTGTCGAAAAGGAGTCGAAGGCGATTGAATGGGATAAAAATCGGACAGGCTGTCCGGGGGAAAAAAAAAAGGGGAGGGGGGTGGAAAAAGGGGTGCAACACGAGGACTTTCCAGGGGGTCACCCATCCTAGTACCACTCTCGCCCAAGCACGCTTAACTGCGGAGTTCTGATGGGATTCAGTGCATTAGTGCTGGTATGATCGCATCCGAAGATAACCGCGACTTTGTTGTTTTAAGCAGTAGACGGGGAAAAAATGAAATTGAATGGAACAGGATAATCGGGAAATGGTTTAAAAGGGAAAAGTTATTCGAAAAGGAGGCGAAGGCGATTGAATGGACAAAAAATCGGACAGGCTGTCAGGGGAAAAAAAAAAAGGGGAGGGGGGGTGGAAAAAGGGGTGCAACACGAGGACTTCCCAGGGGGTCACCCATCCTAGTACTACTCTCGCCCAAGCACGCTTAACTGCGGAGTTCTGATGGGATCCGGGGCAGTAGTGCTGGTATGATCGCACCCGAAGATTAACCGCGACTTTGTTGTTTTAAGCAGTAGACGGGGAAAAAAATAAAATTGAATGGAACAGGATAATCTGGAAATGGTTTAAAAGGGAGAAGTTCGTCGAAAAGGAGGCGAAGGCGATTGAATGCGCTAAAAATCGGAAAGGCTGTCCGGGGAAAAAAAAAAAAGGGGAGGGGTGGTGGAAAAAGGGGTGCAACACGAGGACTTCCCAGGGGGTCACCCATCCTAGTACCACTCTCGCCCAAACACGCTTAACTGCGGAGTTCTGATGGGATCCGGTGCATTAGTGCTGGTAAGATCGCACCCGAAGATTAACCGCGACTTTGTTGTTTTAAGCAGTAGACGGGGAAAAAAATGAAATTGAATGGAACAGGATAATCTGGAAATGGTTTAAAAAGGAGAAGTTTGTCGAAAAGGAGGCGAAGGCGATTGAATGGGCTAAAAATCGGACAGGCTGTCCGGGGAAAAAAAAAAAGGGGAGGGGGGGTGGAAAAAGGGGTGCAACACGAGGACTTCCAGGGGGTCACCCATCCTAGTACTACTCTCACCCAGGCACGCTTAACTGCGTAGTTCTGATGGGATCCTGTGCATTAGTGCTGGTATGATCGCACCCGAAGATTAACCGCGACTTTATTGTTTTAAGCAGTAGACGGGGAAAAAAATAAATTTGAATGGAACAGGATAATCTGGAAATGGTTTAAAAGGGAGAAGTTTGTCGAAAAGGAGGCGAAGGCGATTGAATTGGCTAAAAATCGGACAGGCTGTCCGGGGAAAAAAAAAAAGCGGTGGGGGGTGGAAAAAGTGGTGCAACACGAGGACTTCCCAGGGGGTCACCCATCCTAGTACTACTCTTGCCGAAGCACGCTTAACTGCGGAGTTCTGATGGGATCCGGTGCATTAGTGCTGGTATGATCGCACCCGAAAATTAACCGCGAATTTATTCTTTTAAGTAGTAGACGGGGAAAAAAATGAAATTGAATGGAGCAGGATAATCTGGAAATGGTTTAAAAGGGAGAAGTTTGTCGAAAATGAGGCGAAGGCGATTGAATGGGCTAAAAATCGGACAGGCTGTTCGGGAAAAAAAAAAGGGGAGGGGGGTGGAAAAAGGTGTGCGACACGAGGACTTCCCAGGGGGTCACCCATCCTAGTACTAGTCTCGCCCAAGCACGCTTAACTGCGGAGTTCTGTTGGGATCCCGTGCATTAGTGCTGGTATGATCGCACCCGAAGATTAACCGCGACTTTATTGTTTTAAGCAGTAGGTTGGGAAAAAAATGAAATTGAATGGAACAGGATAATCTGGAAATGGTTTAAAAGGGAGAATTTTGTCGAAAAGGAGGCGAAGGCGATTGAATGGGCTAAAAATCGGACAGGCTGTCCGGGAAAAAAAAAAAGGGGAGGGGGGGTGGAAAAAGGGGTGCAACACGAGGACTTCCCAGGGGGTCACCCATCCTAGTACTACTCTCGCCCAAGCACGTTTAACTGCGTAGTTCTGATGGGATCCGGTGCATTAGTGCTGGTATGATCGCATCCGAAGGTTAACCGCGACTTTATTGTTTTAAGCAGTAGACGGGGAAAAAAATGAAATTGAATGGAACAGGATAATCTGGAAATGGTTTAAAAGGGAGAAGTTTGTCGAAAAGGAGGCGAAGGCGATTGAATGGGCTAAAAATCGAACAGGCTGTCCGGGGAAAAAAAAAGGGGGAGGGGCGGTGGAAAATGGGGTGCAACACGAGGACTTCGCAGGGGGTCACCCATCCTAGTACTACTTTCGCCCAAGCACGCTTAACTGCGGAGTTCTGATGGGATCCGGTGCATTAGTGCTGGTATGATCGCACCCGAAGATTAACCGCGACTTTATTGTTTTAAGCAGTAGACGGGGAAACAAATGAAATTGAATGGAACAGGATAATCTGGAAATGGTTTAAAAGGGTGAAGTTTGTCGAAAAGGAGGCGAAGGCAATTGAATGGGCTAAAAATCGGACAGGCTGTCCGGGGAAAAAAAAAAGGGGAGGGGGGGTGGAAAAAGGGGTGCAACACGAGGACTTCCCAGGGGGTCACCCATCCTAGTACTACTCTCGCCCAAGGACGCTTAACTGCGGAATTCTGATGGGATCCGGTGCATTAGTGCTGGTATGATCGCACCGGAAGATTAACCGTGACTTTATTGTTTTATGCAGTAGACGGGGAAAAAAATGAAATTGAATGGAACATGATAATCTCGAAATGGTTTAAATGGGAGAAGTTTGTCGAAAAGGAGGCGAAGGCGATTGAATGGGCTAAAAATCGGACAGGCTGTCCGGGGAAAAAAAAAGGGGAGGGGGGTGGAAAAAAGGGTGCAACAGGAGGACTTCCCAGGGGGTCACCCATCCTAGTACTACTCTCGCCCAAACACGCTTAACTGCGGAGTTCTGATGTGATCCGGTGCATTAGTGCTGGTATGATCGCACCCGAAGATTAACCGCGACTTTATTGTTTTAAGCAGTAGACGGGGAAAAAAATGAAATTGAATGGAACAGGATAATCTGGAAATGGTTTAAAAGGGAGAAGTTTGTCGAAAAGGAGGCGAAGGCGATTGAATGGGCTAAAAATCGAACAGGCTGTCCGGGGAAAAAAAAAAGGGGGAGGGGGGGTGGAAAAAGGGGTGCAACACGAGTACATCCCAGGGGGTCACCCATCCTAGTACTACTCTCGCCCAAGGACGCTTAACTGCGGAGTTCTGATTGGATCCGGTGCATTAGTGCTGGTATGATCGCACCCGAAGATTAACCGCGACTTTATTGTTTTATGCAGTAGACGGGGAAAAAAATGAAATTGAATGGAACAGGATAATCTGGAAATGGTTTAAAGGGGAGAAGTTTGTCGAAAAGGAGGCGAAGACGATTGAATGGGCTAAAAATCGGACAGGCTGTCCGGGGAAAAAAAAGAGGGGAGGAGGGTGGAAAAAAGGGTGCAACTGGAGGACTTCCCAGGGGGCCACCCATCCTAGTACTACTCTCGCCCAAACACGCTTAACTGCGGAGTTCTGATGTGATCCGGTGCATTAGTGCTGGTATGATCGCACCCGAAGATTAACCGCGACTTTATTGTTTTTAGCAGAAGACGGGGAAAAAAATGAAATTGAATGGAACAGGATAATCTGGAAATGGTTTAAAAGGGTGAAGTTTGTCGAAAAGGAGGCGAAGGCGATTGAATGGGCTAAAAATCGGACAGGCTGTCCGGGGAAAAAAAAAAGAGGGAGGGGGGGTGGAAAAAGAGGTGCAACACGAGGACTTCCCAAGGCGTCACCCATCCAAGTACTACTGTCGGCCAAGCACGCTTAACTGCGGAGTTCTGATGTGATCCGGTGCATTAGTGCTGGTAAGATCGCACCCGAAGATTAACCGCGACTTTATTGTTTTAAGTTGTAGACGGGGAAAAAAATGAAATTGAATGGAACAGGATAATCTGGAAATGGTTTAAAAGGGAGAAGTTTGTCGAAAAGGAGGCGAAGACGATTGAATGGGCTAAAAATCGGACAGGCTGTCCGGGGAAAAAAAAAAGGGGGAGGGGGGTGGAAAAAAGGGTGCAACGCGAGGACTTCACAGGGGGTCACCCATCCTAGTACTACTCTCGCCCAAGCACGGTTAACTGCGGAGTTCTGATGGGATCCGGTGCATTAGTGCTGGTATGATCGCACCCGAAAATTAACCGCGACTTTATTGTTTTAAGCAGTAGACGGGGAAAAAAATGAAATTGAATGGAACAGGATAATCAGGAAATGGTTTAAAAGGGAGAAGTTTGTCGAAAAGGAGGCGAAGGCGATTGAATGGGCTAAAAATCGGAAAGGTTGACCGGGGAAAAAAAAAATGGAGGGGCGGTGGAAAAAGGGGTGCAACACGAGGACTTCCTAGGGGGTCACCCATCCTAGTACTACTCTCGCCCAAGCACGCTTAACTGCGGAGTTCCGATGGAATCCGGTGCATTAGTGCTGGTATGATCGCACCCGAAGATTAACCGCGACTTTATTGTTTTAAGCAGTAGATGGGGAAAAAAATGAAATTGAATGAAACAGGATATTCTGGAAATGGTTTAAAAGGGGGAAGTTTGTCGAAAAGTAGGCGAAGGCGATTGAATGGGCTAAAAATCAGACAGGCTGTCCGGGGAAAAAAAAAAGGGGAGGGGGGGTGGAAAATGGGGTGCAACACAAGGACTTCCCAGGGGGTCACCCATCCTAGTACTACTCTCGCCCAAGCACGCTTAACTGCGGAGTTCTTATGGGATCCGGTGCATTAGTCCTGGTATGATCGCACCCGAAGATTAACCGCGACTTTATTGTTTTAGGAAGAAGACGGGGAAAAAAATGAAATTGAATGGAACAGGATAATCTGGAAATGGTTTAAAAGGGAGAAGTTTGTCGAAAATGAGGCGAAGGCCATTGAATGGGCTAAAAATCGGACAGGCTGTCCGGGGAAAAAAAAAAAGGGGGAGGGGTGTGGAAAAAGGGGTGCAACACGAGGACTTCCCAGGGGGTCACCCATCCTAGTACTACTCTCGCCCAAGGACGCTTAACTGCGGAGTTCTGATGGGATCCGGTGCATTAGTGCTGGTATGATCGCACCCGAAGATTAACCGCGACTTTATTGTTTTAAGCAGAAGACGGGGAAAAAAATGAAATTGAATGGAATAGGATAATCTGGAAATGGTTTAAAAGGGAGAAGTTTGTCGAAAAGGAGGCGAAGGCGATTGAATGGGCTAAAAATCGGACAGGCTGTCCGGGGAAAAAAAAAAGGGGAGGGGGGTGGAAAAAGGGGTGCAACAAGAGGACTTCACAGGGGGTCACCCATCCTAGTACTACTCTTGCCCAAGCACGCTTAACTGCGGAGTTCCGTTGGGATCCGGTGCATTAGTGCTGGTATGATCGCACCCGAACATTAACCGCGACTTTATTGTTTAAAGCAGTAGACGGGGAAAAAAATGAAATTGAATGGAACAGGATAATCAGGAAATGGTTTGAAAGGGAGAAGTTTTTCGAAAAGGAGGCGAGGGCGATTAAATGGGCTAAAAATCGGACAGGCTGACCGGGGAAAAAAAAAAGGGAGGGGCGGTGGAAAAAGGGGTGCAACACGAGGATTTCCCAGGGGGTCACCCATCCTAGTACTACTCTCGCCCAAGCACGCTTAACTGCGGAGTTCTAATGGGATCCGGTGCATTAGTGCTGGTACGATCGCACCCGAAGATTAACCGCGACTTTATTGTTTTAAGCAGTAGACGGGAAAAAAAATGAAATTGAATGGAACAGGATAATCTGGAAATGGTTTCAAAGGGGGATGTTTGTCGAAAAGGGGGCGAAGGCGATTGAATGGGCTAAAAATCGGACAGGCTGTCCGAGGAAAAAAAAAGGGGAGGGGGGGTGGAAAAAGGGGTGCAACACGAGGACTTCAGAGGGGGTCACCCATCCTAGTACTACTCTCGCCCAAGCACGCTTAACTGCGGAGTTCTGATGGGATCCGGTGCATTAGTGCTGGTATGATCGCACCCGAAGATTAACCGCGACTTTATTGTTTTAACAAGAAGACGGGAAAAAAATGAAATTGAATGGAACAGGATAATCTGGAAATGGTTTGAAGGGGAGAAGTTTGTCGAAAAGGAGGCGAAGGCGATTGAATGGGCTAAAAATCGGACAGGCTGTCCGGGGAAAAAAAAAAAGGGGAGGGGGGGTGGAAAAAGGGGTGCAACACGAGCACTTCCCAGGGGGTCACCCATCCTAGTACTAGTCTCGCCCAAGCACGCTTAACTGCGGAGTTCTGATGGGATCCGGTGCATTAGTGCTGGTATGATCGCACCTGAAGATTACCCGCGACTTTATTGTTTTAACAAGAAGACGGGGAAAAAAATGAAATTGAATGGAACAGGATAATCTGGAAATGGTTTAAAAGGGAGAAGTTTGTCGAAAAGGAGGCGAAGGCGATTGAATGGGCTAAAAATCGGACAGGCTATCCGGGGAAAAAAAAAAAAGGGGAGGGGTGTGGAAAAAGGGGTGCAACACGAGGACTTCCCAGGGGGTCACCCATCCTTGTACTACTCTCGCCCAAGCACGCTTAACTGCGGAGTTCTGATGGGATCCGGTGCATTAGTGCTGGTATGATCGCACCTGAAGATTAACCGCGACTTTATTGTTTTAAGCAGAAGACGGGGAAAAAAATGAAATTGAATGCAACAGGATAATCTGGAAATGGTTTAAAAGAGAGAAGTTTGTCGAAAAGGAGGCGAAGGCGATTGAATGGGCTACAAATCGGACAGGTTGTCCGGGGAAAAAAAAAAAAGGGAGGGGGGTGGAAAAAGGGGTGCAACACGAGGACTTCACAGGGGGTCACCCATCCTAGTACTACTCTCGCCCAAGCACGCTTAACTGCGGAGTTCTGATGGGATCCGGTTCATTAGTGCAGGTATGATCGCACCCGAAGATTAACCGCGACTTTATTGTTTTAAGCAGTAGACGGGGAAAAAAATGAAATTGAATCGAACAGGATAATCTGGAATTGGTTTAAAAGGGGGAAGTTTGTGGAAAAGGAGGCGAAGGCGATTGAATGGGCTAAAAATCGGACAGGCTGTCCGGGGGAAAAAAAAAGGGGAGGGGCGTGGAAAAAGGGGTGCAACACGAGGACTTCCCAGGGGGTCAACCGTCCTAGTACTACTCTCGCCCAAGCACGCTTAACTGCGGAGTTCTGATGGGATCCGATGCATTAGTGCTGGTATGATCGCACCCGAAGATTAACCGCGACTTTATTCTTTTAAGTAGTAGACGGGGAAAAAAATGAAATTGAATGGAACAGGATAATCTGGAAATGGTTTAAAAGGGAGAAGTTTGTCGAAAATGAGGCGAAGGCGATTGAATGGGCTAAAAATCGGACAGGCTGTCCGGGAAAAAAAAAAAGGGGAGGGGGGTGGAAAAAGGGGTGCAACACGAGGACTTCCCAGGGGGTCACCCATCCTAGTACTACTCTCGCCCAAGCACGCTTAACTGCGGAGTTCTGTTGGGATCCGGTGCATTAGTGCTGGTATGATCGCACCCGAAGATTAACCGCGACTTTATTGTTTTAAGCAGTAGGTGGGGAAAAAAATGAAATTGAATGGAACAGGATAATCTGGAAATGGTTTAAAAGGGAGAATTTTGTCGAAAAGGAGACGAAGGCGATTGAAAGGGCTAAAAATCGGACAAGCTGACCGGGGAAAAAAAAAAGGGAGGGGCGGTGGAAAAGGGGTGCAACACGAGGACTTCCTAGGAGGTCACCCATCCTAGTACTACTCTCGCCCAAGCATGCTTAACTGCGGAGTTCTGATGGGATCCGGGGCATTAGTGCTGGTACGATCGCACCCGAAGATTAACCGCGACTTTATTGTTTTAAGCAGTAGACGGGGAAAAAAATGAAATTGAATGGAACAGGATAATCTGGAAATGGTTTAAAAGGGAGAAGTTTGTCGAAAAGGAGGCGAAGGCGATTGAATGGGCTAAAAATCGGGCAGGCTGTCCGGGGAAAAAAAACAAGGAAGGGGGGGTGGAAAAAGGGGTGCAACACGAGGACTTCCCAGGGGGTCACCCATCCTAGTACTACTCTCGCCCAAGCACGCTTAACTGCGGTGCATTAGTGCTGGTATGATCGCACCCGAAGATTAACCACAACTTTATTGTTTTAAGCAGTAGACGGGAAAAAAAATGAAATTGAATGGAACAGGATAATCTGGAAATGGTTTAAAAGGGAGAAGTTTGTCGAAAAGGAGGCGAAGGCGACTGAATGGGCTAAAAATCGGGCAGGCTGTCCGGGGAAAAAAAAAGGGGGAGGGGCGGTGGAAAAAGGGGTGCAACACGAGGACTTCACAGGGGATCACCCATCCTAGTACTACTCTCGCCCAAGCACGCTTAACTGCGGAGTTCTGATGGGATCCGGTGCATTAGTGCTGGTATGATCGCACCCGAAGATTAACCGCGCCTTAATTGTTTTAAGCAGTAAACGGGGAAACAAATAAAATTGAATGGAACAGGATAATCTGGAAATGGTTTAAAAGGGAGAAGTTTGTCGAAAAGGAGGCGAAGGCAATTGAATGGGCTAAAAATCGGACAGGCTGTCCGGGGAAAAAAAAAAGGGGAGGGGGGGTGGAAAACGGGGTGCAACACGAGGACTTCCCAGGGGGTCACCCATCCTAGTACTACTCTCGCCCAAGGACGCTTAACTGCGGAGTTCTGATGGGATACGGTGCATTAGTGCTGTTATGATCGCACCCGAAGATTAACCGCGACTTTATTGTTTTATGCCGTACACGGGGAAAAAAATGAAATTGAATGGAACAGGATAATCTGGAAATGGTTTAAATGGGAGAAGTTTGTCGAAAAGGAGGCGAAGGCGATTGAATGGGCTAAAAATCGGACAGGCTGTCCGGGGAAAAAAAAAAAGGGGAGGGGGGGTTGGAAAAAGGGGTGCAACACGAGGACTTCCCAGGGCGTCACCCATCCAAGTACTACTCTCGGCCGAGCACGCTTAACTGCGGAGTTCTGATGGGATCTGGTGCATTAGTGCTGGTAAGATCGCACCCGAAGATTAACCGCGACTTTATTGTTTTAAGCTGTAGACGGGGAAAAAAATGAAATTGAATGGAATAGGATAATCTGGCAATGGTTCAAAAGGGAGAAGTTTGTCGAAAAGGAGGCGAAGACGATTAAATGGGCTAAAAATCGGACAGGCTGTCCGGGGAAAAAAAAAAGGGGGAGGGGGGTGGAAAAAGGGGTGCAACACGAGGACTTCTTAGGGGGTCACCCATCCTAGTACTACTCTCGCCCAAGCACGCTTAACTGCGGAGTTCTGATGGAATCCGGTGCATTAGTGCTGGTACGATCGCACCCAAAGATTAACCGCGACTTTATTGTTTTAAGCAGTAGACGGGGAAAAAAATGAAATTGAATGGAACAGGATATTCTGGAAATGGTTTAAAAGGGGGAAGTTTGTCGAAAAGGAGGCGAAGGCGATTGAATGGGCTAAAAATCGGACAGGCTGTCCGGGGAAAAAAAAAAGGGGAGGGGGGTGGAAAAAGGGGTGCAACACAAGGACTTCCCAGGGGGTCACCCATCCTAGTACTACTCTCGCCCAAGCAGGCTTAACTACGGAGTTCTGATGGGATCCGGTGCATTAGTCCTGGTATGATCGCACCCGAAGATTAACCGCGACTTTATTGTTTTAAGAAGAAGACGGGGAAAAAAATGAAATTGAATGGAACAGGATAATCAGGAAATGGTTTAAAATGGAGAAGTTTGTCGAAAAGGAGGCGAAGGCAATTGAATGTGCTAAAAATCGGACAGGCTGTCCGGGGAAAAAAAAAAGGGGGAGGGGTGTGGAAAAAGGGGTGCAACACGAGGACTTCCCAGGGGGTCACCCATCCTAGTACTACTCTCGCCCAAGCACGCTTGACTGCGGAGTTCTGATGGGATCCGGTGCATTAGTGCTTGTATGATCGCACCCGAAGATTAACCGCGACTTTATTGTTTTAAGCTGAAGACGGGGAAAAAAATGAAATTGAATGGAACAGGATAATCTGGAAATGGTTTAAAAGGGAGAAGTTTGTCGAAAAGGAGGCGAAGGCGATTGAATGGGCTAAAAATCGGACAGGCTGTCCGGGGAAAAAAAAAAGGGGAGGGGGGTGGAAAAAGGGGTGCAACACGAGGACTTCACAGGGGGTCACCCATCCTAGTACTACTCTCGCCCAAGCACGCTTAACTGCGGAGTTCTGATGGGATCCGGTGAATTAGTGCAGGTATGATCGTACCCGAAGATTAACCGCGACTTTATTGTTTTAAGTAGTAGAGGGGGAAAAAAATGAAATTGAATGGAACAGGATAATCTGAAAATGGTTTAAAAGGGAGAAGTTTGTGGAAAATGAGGCGAACGCGATTGAATGGGCTAAAAATCGGACAGGCTGTCCGGGGGAAAAAAAAAGGGGGTGAGGGGTGGAAAAAGGGGTGCAACACGAGGACTTCCCCGGGGGTCACCCATCCAAGTACTACTCTCGCCCAAGCACGCTTAACTGCGGAGTTCTGATGGGATTCGGTGCATTAGTGCTGGTATAATCGCACCCGAAGATTAACCGCGACTTTATTGTTTTAAGCAGTAGACGGGGAAAAAAATGAAATCGAATGGAACAGGATAATCTGGAAATGGTTTAAAAGGGGGAAGTTTGTCGAAAAGGAGGCGAAGGCGATTGAATGGGCTAAAAATCGGACAGGATGTCCGGGGAAACAAAAAAAAGGGGAGGGGGTGGAAAAAGGGGTGCAACACGAGGACTTCCCAGGGGGTCAACCGTCCTAGTACTACTCTCGCCCAAGCACGCTTAACTGCGGAGTTCCGTTGGGATCCGGTGCATTAGTGCTGGTATGATCGCACCCGAAGATTAACCGCGACTTTATTGTTTAAAGCAGTAGACGGGGAAAAAAATGAAATTGAATGGAACAGGATAATCAGGAAATGGTTTGAAAGGGAGAAGTTTTTCGAAAAGTAGGCGAAGGCGATTGAATGGGCTAAAAATCGGACAGGCTGACCGGGGAAAAAAAAAAGGGAGGGGCGGTGGAAAAAGGGGTGCAAGACGAGGATTTCCCAGGGGGTCACCCATCCTAGTACTACTCTCGCCCAAGCACGCTTAACTGCGGAGTTCTGATGGGATCCGGTGCATTAGTGCTGGTACGATCGCACCCGAAGATTAACCGCGACTTTATTGTTTTAAGCAGTAGACGGGGAAAAAAATGAAATTGAATGGAGCAAGATAATCTGGAAATCGTTTAAAAGGGGGAAGTTTGTCGAAAAGGAGGCGAAGGCGATTGAATGGGCTAAAAATCGGACAGGCTGACCGGGGAAAAAAAAAAGGGAGGGGCGGTGGAAAAAGGGGTGCAAGACGAGGATTTCCCAGGGGGTCACCCATCCTAGTACTACTCTCGCCCAAGCACGCTTAACTGCGGAGTTCTGATGGGATCCGGTGCATTAGTGTTGGTACGATCGCACCAGAAGATTAACCGCGACTTTATTGTTTTAAGCAGTAGACGGGGAAAAAAATGAAATTGAATGGAGCAAGATAATCTGGAAATCATTTAAAAGGGGGAAGTTTGTCGAAAAGGAGGCGAAGGCGATTGAATGGGCTAAAAATCGGACAGGCTGTCCGAGGAAAAAAAAAAAAGGGAGGGGGGTGGAAAAAGGGGTGCAACACGAGGACTTCAGAGGGGGTCACCCATCCTAGTACTACTCTCGCGCAAGCACGCTGAACTGCAGAGTTCTGATGGGATCCGGTGCATTAGTGCTGGTATGATCGCACCCGAAGATTAACCGCGACTTTATTGTTTTAACAAGAAGACGGGGAAAAAAATGAAATTGAATGGAACAGGATAATCTGGAAATGGTTTAAAAGGGAGAAGTTTGTCGAAAAGGAGGCGAAGGCGATTGAATGGGCTAAAAATCGGACAGGCTGTCCGGGGAAAAAAAAAAAAGGAGAGGGGGGGTGGAAAAAGGGGTGCAACACGAGGACTTCCCCGGGGGTCAACCGTCCTAGTACTACTCTCGCCCAAGCACGCTTAACTGCGGAGTTCTGATGGGATCCGGTGCATTAGTGCTGGTATGATCGCACCCGAAGATTAACCGCGACTTTATTGTTTTAACAAGAAGACGGGGAAAAAAATGAAATTGAATGGAACAGAATAATCTGGAAATGGTTTAAAAGGGAGAAGTTTGTCGAAAAGGAGGCGAAGGCGATTGAATGGGCTAAAAATCGGACAGGCTGTCCGGGGAAAAAAAAAAGGGGGAGGGGGGGTGGAAAAAGGGGTGCAACACGCGGACTTCCCAGGGGGTCAACCGTCCTAGTACTACTCTCGCCCAAGCACGCTTAACTGCGGAGTTCTGATGGGATCCGGTGCATTAGTGCTGGTATGATCGCACCCGAAGATTAACCGCGACTTTATTGTTTTAACAAGAAGACGGGGAAAAAAATGAAATTGAATGGAACAGGATAATCTGGAAATGGTTTAAAAGGGAGAAGTTTGTCGAAAAGGAGACGAAGGCGATTGAATGGGCTAAAAATCGGACAGGCTGTCCGGCGAAAAAAAAAAAGGGGAGGGGTGTGGAAAAAGGGGTGCAACACGAGGACTTCCCAGGGGGTCACCCATCCTAGTACTACTCTCGCCCAAGCACGCTTAACTGCGGAGTTCTGATGGGATCCGGTGCATTAGTGCTGGTATGATCACACCCGAAGATTAACCGCGACTTTATTGTTTTAAGCAGAAGACGGGGAAAAAAATGAAATTGAATGGAACAGGATAATCTGGAAATGGTTTAAAAGGGAGAAGTTTGTCGAAAAGGAGGCGAAGGCGATTGAATGGGCTAAAAATCGGACAGGTTGTCCGGGGAAAAAAAAAAAAGGGGGGGGGGGTGGAAAAAGGGGTGCAACAGGAGGACTTCACAGGGGGTCACCCATCCAAGTACTACTCTCGCCCAAGCACGCTTAACTGCGGAGTTCTGATGGGATTCGGTGCATTAGTGCTGGTATAATCGCACCCGAAGATTAACCGCGACTTTATTGTTTTAAGCAGCAGACGGGGAAAAAAATTAAATCGAATGGAACAGGATAATCTGGAAATGGTTTAAAAGGGGGAAGTTTGTCGAAAAGGAGGCGAAGGCGATTGAATGGGCAAAAAATCGGACAGGATGTCCGGGGAAAAAAAAAAGGGGGAGGGGGGGTGGAAAAGGGGGTGCAACACGAGGACTTCCCAGGGGGTCAACCGTCCTAGTACTACTCTCGCCCAAGCACGCTTAACTGCGGAGTTCCGTTGGGATCCGGTGCATTAGTGCTGGTAAGATCGCACCCGAAGATTAACCGCGACTTTATTGTTTAAAGCAGTAGACGGGGAAAAAAATGAAATTGAATGGAACAGGATAATCAGGAAATGGTTTGAAAGGGAGAAGTTTTTCGAAAAGGAGGCGAAGGCGATTGAATGGGCTAAAAATCGGACAAGCTGACCGGGGAAAAAAAAAAGGGAGGGGCGGTGGAAAAAGGGGTGCAAGACGAGGATTTCCCAGGGGGTCACCCATCCTAGTACTACTCTCGCCCAAGCACGCTTAACTGCGGAGTTCTGATGGGATCCGGTGCATTAGTGCTGGTACGATCGCACCCGAAGATTAACCGCGACTTTATTGTTTTAAGCAGTAGACGGGGAAAAAAATGAAATTGAATGGAGCAAGATAATCTGGAAATCGTTTAAAAGGGGGAAGTTTGTCGAAAAGGAGGCGAAGGCGATTGAATGGGCTAAAAATCGGACAGGCTGTCCGAGGAAAAAAAAAAAGGGGAGGGGGGGTGGAAAAAGGGGTGCAACACGAGGACTTCAGAGGGGGTCACCCATCCTAGTACTACTCTCGCCCAAGCACGCTTAACTGCAGAGTTCTGATGGGATCCGGTGCATTAGTGCTGGTATGATCGCACCCGAAGATTAACCGCGACTTTATTGTTTTAACAAGAAGACGGGGAAAAAAATGAAATTGAATGGAACAGGATAATATGGAAATGGTTTAAAAGGGAGAAGTTTGTCGAAAAGGAGGCGAAGGAGATTGAATGGGCTAAAAATCGGACAGGCTGTCCGGGGAAAAAAAAAAAAGGGGAGGGGGGGTGGAAAAAGGGGTGCAACACGAGGACTTCCCAGGGGGTCAACCGTCCTAGTACTACTCTCGCCCAAGCACGCTTAACTGCGGAGTTCTGATGGGATCCGGTGCATTAGTGCTGGTATGATCGCACCAGAAGATTAACCGCGACTTTATTGTTTTAACAAGAAGACGGGGAAAAAAATGAAATTGGATGGAACAGGATAATCTGGAAATGGTTTAAAAGGGAGAAGTTTGTCGAAAAGGAGGCGAAGGCGATTGAATGGGCTAAAAATCGGACAGGCTGTCTGGGGAAAAAAAAAAGGGGGAGGGGGGGTGGAAAAAGGGGTGCAACACGAGGACTTCCCAGGGGGTCAACCGTCCTAGTACTACTCTCGCCCAAGCACGCTTAACTGCGGAGTTCTGATGGGATCCGGTGCATTAGTGCTGGTATGATCGCACCCGAAGATTAACCGCGACTTTATTGTTTTAACAAGAAGACGGGGAAAAAAATGAAATTGAATGGAACAGGATAATCTGGAAATGGTTTAAAAGGGAGAAGTTTGTCGAAAAGGAGGCGAAGGCGATTGAATGGGCTAAAAATCGGACAGGCTGTCCGGCGAAAAAAAAAAAGGGGAGGGGTGTGGAAAAAGGGGTGCAACACGAGGACTTCCCAGGGGGTCACCCATCCTAGTACTACTCTCGCCCAAGCACGCTTAACTGCGGAGTTCTGATGGGATCCGGTGCATTAGTGCTGGTATGATCGCACCCGAAGATTAACCGCGACTTTATTGTTTTAAGCAGAAGACGGGGAAAAAAATGAAATTAAATGGAACAGGATAATCTGGAAATGGTTTAAAAGGGAGAAGTTTGTCGAAAAGGAGGCGAAGGCGATTGAATGGGCTAAAAATCGGACAGGTTGTCCGGGGAAAAAAAAAAGGGGAGGGGGGTGGAAAAAGGGGTGCAACAGGAGGACTTCACAGGGGGTCACCCATCCTAGTACTACTCTCGCCCAAGCACGCTTAACTACGGAGTTCTGATGGGATCGGGTTCGTTAGTGCAGGTATGATCGCACCCGAAGATTAACCGCGACTTTATTGTTTTAAGCAGTAGACGGGGAAAAAAATGAAATTGAATCGAACAGGATAATCTGGAAATGGTTTAAAAGGGGGAAGTTTGTCGAAAATGAGGCGAAGGCGATTGAATGGGCTAAAAATCGGACAGGCTGTCCGGGGAAAAAAAAAAAGGGGAGGGGGGGTGGAAAAAGGGGTGCAACACGAGGACTTCCCAGGGGGTCAACCGTCCTAGTACTACTCTCGCCCAAGCACGCTTAACTGCGGAGTTCTGATGGGATCCGGTCCATTAGTGCTGGTATGATCGCACCCGAAAATTAACCGCGACTTTATTGTTTTAAGCAGTAGACGGGGAAAAAAATGAAATTGAATGGAACAGGATAATCTGGAAATGGTTTAAAAGGGAGAAGTTTGTCGAAAAGGAGGCGAAGGCGATTGAATGGGCTAAAAATCGGACAGGCTGTCCGGGGAAAAAAAAAAAGGGGAGGGGGGTGGAAAAAGGGGTGCAACACGAGGACATCCCAGGGGGTCACCCATCCTAGTACTACTCTCGCCCAAGCACGCTTAACTGCGGAGTTCTGATGGGATCCGGTGCATTAGTGCTGGTAAGATCGCACCCAAAGATTGACCGCGATTTTATTGTTTTAAGTAGTAGACGGGGAAAAAAATGAAATTGAATGGAACAGGATAATCTGGAAATGGTTTAAAAGGGAGAAGTTTGTCGAAAAGGAGGCGAAGGCGATTGAATGGGCTAAAAATTGGACAGGCTGTACGAGGAAAAAAAAAAGGGGAGGGGTGGAAAAAGGGGTGCAACACGATGACTTCACAGGGGGTCACCCGTCCTAGTACTACTCTCGCCCAAGCACGCTTAACTGCGGAGTTTTGATGGGATCCGGTGCAATAGTGTTGGTATGATCGCAACCGAAGATTAACCGCGACTTTATTGTTTTAAGCAGTAGACGGGGAAAAAAATGAAATTGAATGGAGCAGGATAATCTGGAAATGGTTTAAAAGGGAGAAGTTTGTCGAAAAGGAGGCGAAGGCGATTGAATGGGCTAAAAATCGGACAGGCTGTCCGGGGAAAAAAAAAAGGGGGAGGGGGGGTGGAAAAAGGGGTGCAACACGAGGACTTCCCCGGGGGTGACCCATCCTAGTACTACTCTCGCCCAAGCACGCTTAACGGCGGAGTTCTGATGGGATCCGGTGCATTAGTGCTGGTATGATCGCACCCGAAGATTAACCGCGACTTTATTGTTTTAAGCAGTAGACGGGGAAAAAAATGAAATTGAATGGAACAGGATAATCTGGAAATGGTTTAAAAGGGAGAAGTTTGTCGAAAAGGAGGCGAAGGCGATTGAATGGGCTAAAAATCGGACAGGCTGTCCGGGGAAAAAAAAAAGGTGGAGTGGGGTGGAAAACGGGGTGCAACACGAGGACTTCCCAGGGGGTCAACCGTCCCAGTACTACTCTCGCCCAAGCACGCTTAACTGCGGAGTTCTGATGGGATCCGGTGCATTAGTGCTGGTATGATCGCACCCGAAAATTAACCGCGACTTTATTGTTTGAAGCAGTAGACGAGGAAAAAAGTGAAATTGAAGGGAACAGGATAATCTGGAAATGGTTTAAAAGGGAGAAGTTTGTCGAAAAGGAGACGAAGGCGATTGAATGGGCTAAAAATCGGACAGGCTGTCCGGGGAAAAGAAAAAAGGGGAGGGGGGGTGGAAAAAGGGGTGCAACACGAGGACATCCCAGGAGGTCACACATCCTAGTACTACTCCCGCCCAAGCACGCTTAACTGCGGAGTTCTGATGGGATCCGGTGCATTAGTGCTGGTAAGATCGCACCCGAAGATTAACAGCGACTTTATTGTTTTAAGCCTTAGACGGGGAAAAAAATGAAATTGAATGGAACAGGAAAATCTGGAAATGGTTTAAAAGGGAGAAGTTTGTCGAGAAGGAGGCGAAGACGATTGAATGGGCTAAAAATCGGACAGGCTGTCCGAGGAAAAAAAAAAAGGGGAGGGGGGGTGGAAAAAGGGGTGCAACACGAGGACTTCAGAGGGCGTCACCCATCCTGGTACTACTCTCACCCAAGCACGCTTAACTGCGGAGTTCTGACGGGATCCGGTGCATTAGTGCTGGTATGATCGCACCCGAAGATTAACCGCGACTTTATTGTTTTAAGCAGTAGACGGGGAAAAAAATGAAATTGAATGGAACAGGACAATCTAGAAATGGTTTAAAAGGGAGAAGTTTGTCGAAAAGGAGGCGAAGGCGGTTGAATGGGCTAAAAATCGGACAGGCTGTCCGGGGAAAAAAAAAAAAGGGAGGGGGGTGGAAAAAGGGGTGCAACACGAGGACTTCCCAGGGGGTCAACCATCCTAGTACTACTCTCGCCCAAGCACGCATAACTGCGGAGTTCTGATGGGATCCGATGCATTAGTGCTGGTATGATCGCACCCGAAAATTAACCGCGACTTTATTGTTTGAAGCAGTAGACGGGGAAAAAAATGAAATTGAATGGAACAGGATAATCTGGAAATGGTTTAAAAGGGAGAAGTTTGTCGAAAAGGAGACGATGGCGATTGAATGGGCTAAAAATCGGACAGGCAGTCCGGGGAAAAGAAAAAAGGGGAGGGGGGTGGAAAAAGGGGTGCAACACGAGGACATCCCAGGGGGTCACACATCCTAGTACTACTCCCGCCCTAGCACGCTTAACTGCGGAGTTCTGATGGGATCCGGTGCATTAGTGCTGGTAAGATCGCACCCGAAGATTAACCGCGACTTTTTTGGTTTAAGCAGTAGACGGGGAAAAAAATGAAATTGAATGGAACAGGAAAATCTGGAAATGGTTTAAAAGAGAGAATTTTGTCGAAAAGGAGGCGAAGGCGATTGAATGGGATAAAAATCGGACAGGCTGTCCGAGGAAAAAAAAAAAGGGGAGTGGGGGTGGAAAAAGGGGTGCAACACGAGGACTTCAGAGGGGGTCACCCATCCTAGTACTACTCTCGCCCAAGCACGCTTAACTGCGGAGTTCAGATGGGATCCGGTGCATTAGTGCTGGTATGATCGCACCCGAAGATTAACCGCGACTTTATTGTTTTAAGCAGTAGACGGGGAAAAAAATGAAATTGAGTGGAACAGGATAATCTGGAAATGGTTTAAAAGGGAGAAGTTTGTCGAAAAGGAGGCGAAGGCGATTGAATGGGCTAAAAATCGGACAGGCTGTCCGGGGAAAAAAAAAAAGGGGAGGGGTGTGGAAAAAGGGGTGCAACACGAGGATTTCCCTGGGGGTGACACATCCTAGTTCTACTCTCGGCCAAGCACGCTTAACTGCGGAGTACTGATGGGATCCGGTGCATTAGTGCTGGTATGATCGCACCCGAAGATTAACCGCGACTTTATTGTTTTAAGCAGAAGACGGGGAAAAAAATGAAATTGAATGGAACAGTATAATCTGGAAATGCTTTAAAGGGGAGAAGTTTGTCGATAAGGAGGCGAAGGCGATTGAATGGGCTAAAAATCAGACAGCCTATCCGAGGAAAAAAAAAAGGGGAGGGGGGGTGGAAAAAGGGGTGAAACACGAGGACTTCACAGGGGGTCACCCATCCTAGTACTACTCTCGCCCAAGCACGCTTAACTGCGGAGTTCTGATGGGATCCGGTGCATTAGTGCTGGTATGATCGCACCCGAAGATTAACCGCAACTTTATTGTTTTAAGGAGTAGACGGGGAAAAAAATGAAATTGAATGGAACCGGATAATCTAGAAATAGTTTAAATGGGAGAAGTTTGTCGAAAATGAGGCGAAGGCGATTGAATGGGCTAAAAATCGGACAGGCTGTCCGGGGAAAAAAAAAAGGGGAGGGGGGTGGAAAAAGGGGTGCAACACGAGGACTTCCCAGGGGGTCACCCATCCTAGTACTACTCTCGCCCAAGCACGCTTAACAGCGGAGTTCTGATGGGATCCAGTGCATTAGAGCAGGTATGATCGCACCCGAAGATTAACCGCGACTTTATTGTTTTAAGCAGTAGACGGGGAAAAAAATGAAATTGAATGGAACAGGATAATCTGGAAATGGTTTAAAAGGGAGAAGTTTGTCGAAAAGGAGGCGAAGGCGATTGAATGGGCTAAAAATCGGACAGGCTGTCCGGGGAAAAAAAAAAGGGGAGGGGGGTGGAAAAAGGGGTGCAACACGAGGACATCCCAGGGGGTCACCCATCCTAGTACTACTCTCGCCCAAGCACGCTTAACTGCGGAGTTCTGATGGGATCCGGTGCATTAGTGCTGGGAAGATCGCACCCCAAGATTAACCGCGACTTTTTTGTTTTAAGCAGTAGACGGGGAAAAAAATGAAATTGAATGGAACAGGATAATCTGGAAATGGTTTAAACGGGAGAAGTTTGTCGAAAAGGATGCGAAGGCGATTGAATGGGCTAAAAATCGGACAGGCTGTCCGAGGAAAAAAAAAAGGGGAGGGGTGGAAAAAGGGGTGCAACACGAGGACTTCACTGGGGGTCACCCATCCTAGTACTACTCTCGCCCAAGCACGCTTAACTGCGGAGTTTTGATGGGATCCGGTGCATTAGTGCTGGTATGATCGCACCCGAAGATTAACCGCGACTTTATTGTTTTAAGCAGTAGACGGGGAAAAAAAGGAAATAGAATGGAACAGGATAATCTGGAAATGGTTTAAAAGGGAGAAGTTTGTCGAAAAGGAGGCGAAGGCGATTGAGGGGGCTAAAAATCGGACAAGCTGTCCACGGAAAAAAAAAGGGGAGGGGGCGTGGAAAAAGGGGTGCAACACGAGGACTTCCCAAGGGGTCACCCATCCAAGTACTACTCTCGCCCAAGCACGCTTAACTGCGGAGTTCTGATGGGATACGGTGCATTAGTGCAGGTATGATCGCACCCGAAGATTAACCGCGACTTTATTATTTTAAGCAGTAGACGGGGAAAAAAATGAAATTGAATGGAACAGGATAATCTGAAAATGGTTTAAAAGGGAGAAGTTTGTCGAAAATGAGGCGAAGGCGATTGAATGGGCTAAAAATCGGACAGGCTGTCCGGGGAAAAAAAAAAGGGGGAGGGGGGGTGGAAAAAGGGGTGCAACACGAGCACTTCCCCGGGGGTCACCCATCCTAGTACTACTCTCGCCCAAGCACGCTTAACTGCGGAGTTCTGATGGGATCCGGTGCATTAGTGCTGGTATGATCGCACCCGAAGATTAACCGCGACTTTATTGTTTTAAGCAGTAGACGGGGAGAAAAATGAAATTGAATGGAACAGCATAATCTGGAAATGGTTTAAAAGGGAGAAGTTTGTCGAAAAGGAGGCGAAGGCGATTGAATGGGCTAAAAATCGGACAGGCTGTTCGGGGAAAAAAAAAAGGGGAGGGGGGGTGGAAAAAGGGGTGCAACACGAGGACTTCCCAGGGGGTCAACCGTCCTAGTACTACTCTCGCCCAAGCACGCTTAACTGCGGAGTTCTGATGGGATCCGGTGCATTAGTGCTGGTATGATCGCACCCGAAAATTAACCGCGACTTTATTGTTTTAAGCAGTAGACAGGGAAAAAATGAAATTGAATGGAACAGGATAATCTGGAAATGGTTTAAAAGGGAGAAGTTTGTCGAAAAGGAGGCGAAGGCGATTGAATGGGCTAAAAATCGGACAGCCTGTCTGGGGAAAAGAAAAAAGGGGAGGGAGGGTGGAAAATGGGGTGCAACACGAGGACTTCCCAGGGGGTCACCCATCCTAGTACTACTCTCGCCCAAGCACGCTTAACTGCGGAGTTCTGATGGGATCCGGTGCATTAGTGCTGGTAAGATCGCACCCGAAGATTAACCGCGACTTTATTGTTTTAAGCAGTAGACGGGGAAAAAAATGAAATTTAATGGAACAGGATAACCTGGAAATGGTTTAAAAGGGAGAAGTTTGTGGAAAAGGAGGCGAAGGCGATTGAATGGGCTAAAAATCGGACAGGCAGTCCGGGGAAAAAAAAAAAGGGGAGGGGGGGTGGAAAAAGGAGTGCAACACAAGGACTTCCGAGGGGGTCACCCATCCTAGTACTACTCTCGCCCAAGCACGCTTAACTGCGTAGTTCTGATGGGATCCTGTCCATTAGTGTTGGTACGATCGCACCCGAAGATTAACCGCGACTTTTTTGTTTTAAGCAGTAGACGGGGAAAAAAATGAAATTGAATGGAACAGGATAATATGGAAAGGGTTTAAAAGGGAGAAGTTTGTCGAAAAGGAGGCAAAGGCGATTGAATGGGCTAAAAATAGGACAGGCTGTCCGGGGAAAAAGAAAAAAGGGGAGGGCGGTGGAAAAAGAGGTGCAACACGAGGACTTCCCTGGGGGTCACCCATCCTAGTACTACTCTCCCCCATGCACACTTAACTGCGGAGTTCTGATGGGATCCATTGCATTAGTGCTGGTATGATCGCACCCGAAGATTAACCGCGACTTTATTGTTTTAAGCAGTAGACAGGGAAAAAAATGAAATTGAATGGAACAGGATAATCAGGAAATGGTTTAAAAGGGAGAAGTTTGTCGAAAAGGAGGCGAAGGCGATTGAATGGGCTCAAAATCGGACAGGCTGTCCGGGGAAAAAAAAAAGGGGGGGTGGAAAAAGGGCTGCAACACGAGGACTTCCCAGGGGGTCACCCATCCTAGTACTACTCTCGCCCAAGCATGCTTAATTGTGGAGTTCTGATGGGATCCGGTGCATTAGTGCTGGTATGATCGCACCCGAAGATTAACCGCGATTTATTGTTTTAAGCAGTAGACGGGGAAAAAATGAAATTGAATGGAACAGGATAATCTGGAAATGGTTTAAAAGGGAGAAGTTTGTCGAAAAGGAGGCGAAGGCAATTGAATGCGCTAAAAATCGGACAGGCTGTCCGGGGGAAAAAAAAAAGGGGACGGGGGATAGAAAAAGGGTTGCAACACGAGGACTTCCCAGGGGGTCACCCATCCTAGTACTACTCCCGCCCAAGCACGCTTAACTGCGGAGTTCTGATGGGATCCGGTGCATTAGTGCTGGTATGATCGCACCCAAAGATTAACCGCGACTTTATTGTTTTAAGCAGTAGACGGGGAAAAAAATGAAATTGAATGGAACAGGATAATCTGGAAATGGTTTAAAAGGGAGAAGTTTGTCGAAAAGGAGGCGAAGGCGATTGAATGGGCTAAAAATCGGACAGCCTGTCCGAGGAAAAAAAAAAAGGGGAGGGGGGTGGAAAAAGGGGTGCAACACGAGGACTTCCCAGGGGGTCACCCATCCTAGTACTACTCTCGCCCAAGCACGCTTAACTGCGGAGTTCTGATGGGATCCGGTGCATTAGTGCTGGCATGATCGCACCCGAAGATTAACCGCGACTTTATTGTTTTTAGCAATAGACGCGGAAAGAAATGAAATTGAATGGAACAGGATAATCTGGAAATGGTTTAAAAGGGAGAAGTTTGTCGAAAATGAGGCGAAGGTGATTGAATGGGCTAAAAATCGGACAGGCTGTCCGGGGAAAAAAAAAAGGGGAGGGGGTGGAAAAACTGGTGCAACACGAGGATTTCCCAGGGGGTCACCCATCCTAGTACTACACTCGCCCAAGCACGCTTAACAGCGGAGTTCTGATGGGATCCGGTGCATTAGTGCTGGTATGATCGCACCCGAAGATTAACCGCGACTTTATTGTTTTAAGCAGTAGACAGGGAAAAAAATGAAATTGAACGGAACAGGATAATCTGGAAATGGTTTAAAAGGGAGAAGTTTGTCGAAAAGGAGGCGAAGGCGATTGAATGGGCCTAAAATCGGACAGGCTGTCCGGGGAAAAAAAAAAAGGGGAGGGGGGGTGGAAAAAGGGGTGCAACACGAGGACATCCCAGGGGGTCACACATCCTAGTACTACTCCCGCCCAAGAACGCTTAACTGCGGAGTTCTGATGGGATCCGGTGCATTAGTGCTGGTAAGATCGCACCCGAAGATTAACCGCGACTTTATTGTTTTAAGCAGTAGACGGGGAAAAAAATGAAATTGAATGGAACAGGATAATCTGGAAATGGCTTAAAAGGGAGAAGTTTGTCGAAAAGGGGGAGAAGGCGATTGAATGGGCTAAAAATCGGACAGGCTGTCGGGGGAAAAAAAAATAGGGGAGGGGGGGTGGAAAAAGGGGTGCAACACGAGGACTTCCCAGGGGGTCACCCATCCTAGTACTACTCTCGCCCAAGCACGCGTAACTGCGGAGTTCTGATGGGATCCGGTGCATTAGTGCTGGCATAATCGCACCCGAAGATTAACCGCGACTTTATTGTTTTAAGCAGTAGACGGGAAAAAAAATGAAATTGAACGGAACAGGATAATCTGGGAATGGTTTAAACGGGAGGAGTTTGTCGAAAAGGAGGCGAAGGCGATTGAATGGGCTAAAAATCGGACAGGCTGTCCGGGGAAAAAAAAAGGGGGAGGGGGGGTGGAAAAAGGGGTGCAACACGAGGGCTTCCCAGGGGGTCACCCATCCTAGTACTACTTTCGCCCAAGCACGCTTAACTACGGAGTTCTGATGGGATCCGGTGCATTAGTGCTGGTATGATCGCACCCGAAGATTAACCGCGACTTTATTGTTTTAACAAGAAGACGGGGAAAAAAATGAAATTGAATGGAACAGGATAATCTGGAAATGGTTTAAAAGGGAGACGTTTGTCGAAAAGGAGGCGAAGGCGATTGAATGGGCTAAAAATCGGACAGGCTGTTCGGGGAAAAAAAAAAAGGGAAGGGGGGGTGGAAAAAGGGGTGCAACACGTGGACTTCCCAGGGGGTCACCCATCCTAGTACTACTCTCGCCCAAGCACGCTTAACAGCGGAGTTCTGATGGGATCCGGTGCATTAGTGCTGGTATGATCGCGCCCGAAGATTAACCGCGACTTTATTGTTTTAACCAGTAGACGGGGAAAAAAATGAAATTGAACGGAGCAGGATAATCTGGAAATGGTTTAAAAGGGAGAAGTTTGTCGAAAAGGAGGCGAACGCGATTGAATGGGCTAAAAATCGGACAGGCCGTCCGGGGAAAAAAAAAAGGGAAGGGGGCCAGAAAAAGGGGTGCAACACGAGGACTTCCCAGGGGGTCACCCATCCTAGTACTACTCTCGCCCAAGCACGCTTAACTGTGGAGTTCTGATGGGATCCGGTGCATTAGTGCTGGTATGATCGCACCCGAAGATTAGCCGCGACTTTGTTGTTTTAAGCAGTAGACGGGGAAAAAAATGAAATTGAATGGAACTGGATAATCTGGAAATGGTTTAAAAGGTAGAAGTTTGTCGAAAAGGAGGCGGACGCGATTGAATGGGGTAAAAATCGGACAGGCTGTCCAGTGAAAAAAAAGAGAGGAGAGGGGTGGAAAAAGGGGTGCAACACGAGGACTTCCCAGGGGGTCACCCATCCTAGTACTACTCTTGCCCAAGCACGCTTAACTGCGGAGTTCTGATGGGATCCGGTGCATTAGTGCGGGTATGATCGCACCCAAAGATTAACCGCGACTTTATTGTCTTAAGCAGTAGACGGGGAAAAAAATGAAATTGAATGGAACAGGATAATCTGGAAATGGTTTAAAAGGGAGAAGTTTGTCGAAAAGGAGGCGAAGGCGATTGAATGGGCTAAAAATCGGATAGGCTGTCGGGGGAAAAAAAAATAGGGGAGGGGGGTGGAAAAAGGGGTGCAACACGAGGACTTCCCAGGGGGTCACCCATCGTAGTACTACTCTCGCCCAAGCACGCTTAACTGAGGAGTTCTGATGGGATCCGGTGCATTAGTGCTGGTATGATCGCACTAGAAGATTAACCGCGACTTTATTGTTTTAAGCAGTAGACTGGGAAAAAAAATGAAATTGAATGGAACAGGATAATCTGGAAATGGTTTAAAAGGGAGAAGTTTGTCGAAAAGGAAGCGAAGGCGATTGAATGGGCTAAAAATCGGACAGGCTGTCCTGGGAAAAAAAAAAAGGGAAGGGGGGGTGGAAAAAGGGGTGCAACACGAGGACTTCCCAGGGGGTCACCCATCCTAGTACTACTCTCGCCCAAACACGCTTAACTGCGGAGTTCTGATGGTATCCGGTGCATTAGTGCTGGTATGATCGCACCCGAAGATTGGCCGCGACTTTGTTGTTTTAAGCAGTAGACGGGGAAAAAAATGAAATTGAATGGAACAGGAAAATCTGGAAATGGTTTAAAAGGGAGAAGTTTGTCGAAAAGGAGGCGAACGCGATTGAATGGGCTAAAAATCGGACAGGCTGTCCGGGGAAAAAAAAAAAGGGGGAGGGGGGTGGAAAAAGGGGTGCAACACGAGGACTTCCCAGGGGGTCACCCATCCTAGTACTACTCTCGCCCAAGCACGCTTAACTGCGGAATTCTGATGGGATCTGGTGCATTAGTGCTGGTATGATCGCTCCCGAAGATTAACCGCGACTTTATTGTTTTAAGCAGTAGACGGGGAAAAAAATGAAATTGAATGGAACAAGATAATCTGAAAATGGTTTAAAAGGGAGAAGTTTGTCGAAAAGGAGGCGAAGGCTATTAAATGGGCTAATAATCGGAGAGGCTGTCCGGGGAAAAAAAAAAAGGGGGGGTGGAAAAAGGGGTGCAACACGAGGACTTCCCAGGGGGTCACCCATCCTAGTACTACTCTCGCCCAAGCACGCTTCACTGCGGAGTTCTGAAGGGATCCGGTGCATTAGTGCTGGCATGATCGCACCCGAAGATTAACCGCGACTTTTTTGTTTTTAGCAGTAGACGGGGAAAAAAATGAAATTGAATGGAACAGGATAATCTGAAAATGGTTTAAAAGAGAGAAGTTTGTCGAAAAGGAGGCGAAGGCGATTGAGTGGGCTAAAAATCAGACAGGCTGTCCGGGAAAAAAAAAAGTGAAGGGGGGTGGAAAAAGGGGTGCAACACGAGGACTTCCCAGGGGGTCACCCATCCTAGTACTACTCTCGCCCAAGCACGCTTAACTGCGGAGTTCTGATGGGATCCGGTGCATTAGTGCTGGTATGATCGCACCCAAAGATTAACCGCGACTTTATAGTTTTAAGCAGTAGACGGGGAAAAAAATGAAATTGAATGGAACAGGATGATCTGGAAATGGTTTAAAAGGGAGAAGTTTGTCGAAAAGGAGGCGAAGGCGATTGAATGGGCTAAAAATCGGACAGGCTGTCCGCGGAAAAATAAAAAGGTGAGGGTTGGTGGAAAAAGGGGTGCAACACGAGGACTTCCCAGGGGGTCACCCATCCTTGTACTACTCTCGCCCAAGCACGCTTAACTGCGGAGTTATGATGGGATCCGGTGCATTAGTGCAGGTATGATCGCACCCGAAGATTAACCGCGACTTTATTGTTTTAAGCAGTAGACGGGGAAAAAAATGAAATTGAATGGAACATGATAATCTGGAAATGGTTTAAAAGGGAGAAGTTTGTCGAAAAGGAGGCGAAGGCGATTGAATGGGCTAAAAATCGGACAGGCTGTCCGGGGAAAAAAAAAAGGAGAGGGGGGATGGAAAAAGGGGTGCAACACGAGGACTTCCCAGGGGGTCACCCATCCTAGTACTACTCTCGTCCAAGCACGCTTAACTGCGGAGTTCTAATGGGATCCGGTGCATTAGTGCTGGTATGATCGCACCCGAAGATTAACCGCGACATTATTGTTTTAAGCAGTAGACGGGGAAAAAAATGAAATTGAATGGAACAGGATAATCGGGAAATGGTTTAAAAGGGAGAAGTTTGTCGAAAAGGAGGCGAAGGCGATTGAATGGGCTAAAAATCGGAAAGGCTGTCCGGGGAAAAAAAAATGGGAGGGGGGGTGGAAAAAAGGGTGCAACACGAGGGCTTCCCAGGGGGTCCCCCATCCTAGTACTACTCTCGCCCATGCACGCTTAACTGCGGAGTTCTGATGGGATCCGGTGCATTAGTGCTGGTATGATCGCACCCGAAGATTAACCGCGACTTTATTGTTTTAAGCAGTAGACGGGGAAAAAAATGAAATTGAATGGAACAGGATAATCTGGAAATGGTTTAAAAGGGAGAAGTTTGTCGAAAATGAGGCGAAGGCGATTGAATGGGCTAAAAATCGGACAGGCTGTCGGGGGAAAAAAATTAGGGTAGGGGGGGTGGAAAAAGGGGTGCAACATGAGGACTTCCCAGGGGGTCACCCATCCTAGTACTACTCTCGCCCAAGCACGCTTAACTGCGGAGTTCTGATGGGATCCGGTGCATTAGTGCTGGTATGATCCCACCCGAAGATTAACCGCGACTTTAGTGTTTTAAGCAGTAGATGGGGAAAAAAATGAAATTGAATGGAACAGGATAATCTGGAAATGGTTTAAAAGGGAGAAGTTTGTCGAAAAGGAGGCGAACGCGATTGAATGGGCTAAAAATCGGACAGGCTGTCCGGGGAAAAAAAAAAGGGAGGGGGGTGGAAAAAGGGGTGCAACACGAGGACTTCCCAGGGGATCACCCATCCTAGTACTACTCTCGCCCAAGCACGCTTAACTACGGAGTTCTGATGCGATCCGGTGCATTATTACTGGTATGATCGCACCCGAAGATTAACCGCGACTTTATTGTTTTAAGCAGTAGACGGGGAAAAAAATGAAATTGAATGGAACAGGATAATCTGGAAATGGTTTAAAAGGGAGAAGTTTGTCGAAAAGGAGGCGAAGGCGATTGAATGGGCTAATAATCGGAGAAGCTGTCCGGGGAAAAAAAAAAGGGAGGGGGGTGGAAAAAAGGGTGCAACACGAGGACTTCCCAGGGGGTCACCCATCCAAGTACTACTCTCGCCCAAGCACGCTTAACTGCGGAGTGCTGATGGGATCCGGTGCATTAGTGCTGGCATGATCGCACCGGAAGATTAACCGCGACTTTATTCTTTTAAGCAGTAGACGGGGAAAAAAATGAAATTGAATAGAACAGGATAATCTGGAAATGGTTTAAAAGGGAGAAGTTTGTCGAAAAGGAGGCGAAGGCGATTGAATGGGCTAAATTTCGGACAGGCTGTCGGGGGAAAAAAAAATAGGGGAGGGGGGGTGGAAAAAGGGGTGCAACACGAGGACTTCCCAGGGGGTCACCTATCCTAGTACTATTCTCGCCCAATCACGCTTAACTGCGGAGTTATGATGGGATCCGGTGCATTAGTGCTGGTATGATCGCACCCGAAGATTAACCGCGACTTTATTGTTTTAAGCAGTAGACTGGAAAAAAATGAAATTGAATGGAACATGATAATCTGGAAATGGTTTAAAAGGGAGAAGTTTGTCGAAAAGGAGGCGAAGGCGATTGAATGGGCTAAAAATCAGACAGGCTGTCCGGGGAAAAAAAGAAATGAGAGGGGGGATGGAAAAAGGGGTGCAACACGAGGACTTCCCAGGGGGTCACCCATCCTAGTACTACTCTCGCCCAAGCACGCTTAACTGCGGAGTTCTGATGAGATCCGGTGCATTAGTGCTGGTATGATCGCACCCGAAGATTAACCGCGACTTTATTGTTTTAAGCAGTAGACGGGGAAAAAAATGAAATTGAATGGAACAGGATAATCTGGAAATGGTTTAAAAGGGAGAAGTTTGTCGAAAAGGAGGCGAAGGCGATTGAATGGGCTAAAAATCGGAGAGGCTGTCCGGGGAAAAAAAAAAGGGGGAGGGGGGTGGAAAAAGGGGTGCAACACGAGGACTTCCCAGGGGGTCACCCATCCTAGTACTACTCTCGCCCAGGCACGCTTAACTGCGCAGTTCTGATGGGATCCGGTGCATTGGTGCTGGCATGATCGCACCCGAGGATTAACCGCGACTTTATTGTTTTTAGCAGTAGACGGGGAAAAAAATGAAATTGAATGGAACAGGATAATCTGGAAATGGTTTAAAAGGGAGAAGTTTGTCGAAAAGGAGGCGAAGGCGACTGAATGGGCTAAAAATCGGACAGGCTGTCCGAGAAAAAAAAAATGGAGGGGGGGTGGAAAAAGGGGTGCCACACGAGGGCTTCCAAGGGGGTCACCCATCCTAGTACTACTCTCGCCCAAGCACGCTTAACTGCGGAGTTCTGATGGGATCCGGTGCATTAGTGCTGGTATGATCGCACCCGAAGATTAACCGCGACTTTATTGTTTTAAGCAGTAGACGGGGAAAAAATGAAATTGAATGGAATAGGAAAATCTGGAAATGGTTTAAATGGGAGAAGTTTGTCGAAAAGGAGGCGAAGGCGATTGAATGGGCTAAAAATCGGACAGGCTGTCGGGGGAAAAAAAAATAGCGGAGGGGGGGTGGAAAAAGGGGTGCAACACGAGGACTTCCCAGGGGGTCACCCATCCTAGTACTACTCTCGCCCAAGCACGCGTAACTGCGGAGTTCTGATGGGATCCGGTGCATTAGTGCAGGCATGATCGCACCCGAAGATTAACCGCGACTTTATTGTTTTAAGTAGTAGACGGGGAAAAAATGAAATTGAATGGAACAGGATAATCTGGAAATGGTTTAAAAGGGAGAAGTTTTTCGAAAAGGAGGCGAAGGCGATTGAATGGGCTAAAAATCGGACAGGCTGTCCGGGGAAAAAAAAAAAGGGAGGGGGGGTGGAAAAAAGGGTGCAACACGAGGGCTTCCCAGGGGGTCACCCATCCTAGTACTACTCTCGCAAAAGCATGCTTAACTGCGGAGTTCTGATGGGATCCGGTGCATTAGTGCTGGTATGATCGCATCCGAAGATTAACCGCGACTTTATTGTTTTAAGCAGTAGACGGGGAAAAAAATGAAATTGAATGCAACAGGATCATCTGGAAATGGTTTAGAGGGGAGAAGTTTGTCGAAAAGGAGGCGAAGGCGATTGAATGGGCTAAAAATCGGACAGGCTGTCGAGGGAAAAAAAAATAGGGGAGGGGGCGTGGAAAAAGGGGTGCAACATGAGGACTTCCCAGGGGGTCACCCATCCTAGTACTACTCTCGCCCAAGCACGCTTAACTGCGGAGTTCTAATGGGATCCGGTGCATTAGTGCTGGTATGATTGCACCCGAAGATTAACCGCGACTTTATTATTTTAAGCAGTAGACGGGGAAAATAATGAAATTGAATGGAACAGGATAATCTGGAAATGGTTTAAAAGGGAGAAGGTTGTTGAAAAGGAGGCGAAGGCGATTGAATGGGCTAAAAATCGGACAAGCTGTCTGGGGAAAAAAAAAAGGGAAGGGGGGATGGAAAAAGGGGTGCAACACGAGGACTTCCCCGGGGGTCACCCATCCTAGTACTACTCTCGCCCAAGCACGCTTAACTGCGGAGTTCTGAAGGGATCCGGTGCGTTAGTGCTGGTATGATCGCACCCGAAGATTAGCCGCGACTTTGTTGTTTTAAGCGGTAGACGGGGAAAAAAATGAAATTGAATGGAACAGGATAATCTGGAAATGGTTTAAAAGGCAGAAGTTTGTCGAAAAGGAGGCGAAGGCGATTGAATGGGCTAAAAATCGGACAGGCTGTCGGGGGAAAAAAAAATAGGGGAGGGGGGGTGGAAAAAGGGGTGCAACACGAGGACTTCCCAGGGGGTCACCCATCCTAGTACTACTCTCGCCCAAGCATGCTTAACTGCGGAGTTATGATGGGATCTGGTGCATTAGTGCTGGTATGATCGCACCCGAAGATTAACCGCGACTTTATTGTTTTAAGCAGTAGACGGGGAAAAAAATGAAATTGAACGGAACAGGATAATCTGGAAATGGTTTAAAAGGGAGAAGTTTGTCGAAAAGGAGACGAAGGCGATTGAATGGGCTAAAAATCGGACAGGCTGTCCGGGGAAAAAAAAAAGGAGAGGGGGGATGGAAAAAGGGGTGCAACACGAGGACTTCCCAGGGGGTCACCCATCCTAGTACTACTCTCGCCCAAGCACGCTTAACTGCGGAGTTCTGATGGGATCCGGTGCATTAGTGCTGGTATGATCGCACCCGAAGGTTAACCGCGACTTTATTGTTTTAAGCAGTAGACGGGGAAAAAAATGAAATTGAATGGAACAGGATAATCTGGAAATGGTTTAAAAGGGAGAAGTTTGTCGAAAAGGAGGCGAAGGCGATTGAATGGGCTAAAAATCGGACAGGTTGTCCGGGGAAAAAAAAAAAGGGGAGTGGGGTGGAAAAAAGGGTGCAACACGAGGACTTGCCTGGGGGTCACCCATCCTAGTACTACTCTCGCCCAAGCACGCTTAACTGCGGAGTTCTCATGGGATCCAGTGCATTAGTGCTGGTATGATCGCACCCGAAAACTAACCGAGACTTTATTGTTTTAAGCAGTAGACGGGGAAAAAAATGAAATTGAATGGAACCGGATAATCTGGAAATGGTTTAAAAGGGAAAAGTTTGTCGAAAAGAAGGCGAAGGGGATTGAATGGGCTAAAAATCGAACAGGCTGTCCGGGAAAAAAAAAAAAAAAGCGGAGGGGGGGTGGAAAAAGGGGTGCAACACGAGGGCTTCCCAGGGGGTCACCCATCCTAGTACTACTCTCGCCCAAGCACGCTTAACTGCGGAGTTCTGATGGGATCCGGTGCATTAGTGCTGGTACGATCGCACCCGAAGATTAACCGCGACTTTATTGTTTTAAGCAGTAGACAGGGAAAAAATGAAATTGAATGGAACAGGAAAATCTGGAAATGATTTAAAAGGGAGAAGTTTGTCGAAAAGGAGGCGAAGGCGATTGAATGGGCTAAAAATCGGACAGGTTGTCGGGGGAAAAAAAAATAGGGGAGGGGGGGTGGAAAAAGGGGTGCAACATGAGGACTTCCCAGGGGGTCACCCATCCTAGTACTACTCTCGCCCAAGCACGCGTAACTGCGGAGTTCTGATGGGAACCGGTGCATTAGTGTTGGCATGATCGCACCCGAAGATTAACCGCGACTTTATTGTTTTAAGCAGTAGACGGGGAAAAAAATGAAATTGAACGGAACAGGATAATCTGGAAATGGTTTAAAAGAGAGAAATTTGTCGAAAAGGAGGCGAAGGCGATTCAATGGGCTAAAAATCGGACAGGCTGTCCGGGGAAAAAAAAAAAGGGAGGGGGGTGGAAAAAAGGGTGCAACAGGAGGGCTTCCGAGGGGGTCACCCATCCTAGTACTACTCTCGCCCAAGCACGCTTAACTGCGGAGTTCTGATGGGATCCGGTGCATTAGTGCTGGTATGATCGCACCCGTAGATTAACCGCGACTTTTTGGTTTTAAGCAGTAGACGGGGAAAAAAATGAAATTGAATAGAACTGGATAATCTGGAAATGGTTTAAAATGGAGAAGTTTGTCGAAAAGGAGGCGAAGGCGATTGAATGGGTTAAAAATCGGACAGGCTGTCGGGGGAAAAAAAAATAGGGGAGGGGGGGTGGAAAAAGGGGTGCAACACGAGGACTTCCCAGGGGGTCACCCATCCTAGTACTACTCTCGCCCAAGCACGCGAAACTGCGGAGTTCTGATGGGATCCGGTGCATTAGTGCTGGCATGATCGCACCCGAAGATTAACCGCGACTTTATTGTTTTAAGCAGTAGACGGGGAAAAAAATGAAATTGAACGGAACAGGATAATCTGGAAATGGTTTAAAAGGGAGAATTTTGTCGAAAAGGAGGCGAAGGCGATTGAATGGGCCAATAATCGGAGAGGCTGTCCAGGGAAAAAAAAAATGGGTGGGGGGATGGAAAAAGGGGTGCAACACGAGGACTTCCCAGGGGGTCAACCGTCCTAGTACTACTCTCGCCCAAGCACGCTTAACTGCGGAGTTCTGATGGGATCCGGTGCATTAGTGCTGGCATGATCGCACCGGAAGATTAACCGCGACTTTATTGTTTTAAGCAGTAGACGGGGAAAAAAATGAAATTGAATAGAACAGGATAATCTGGAAATGGTTTAAAAGGGAGAAGTTCGTCGAAAAGGAGGCGAAGGCGATTGAATGGGCTAAAAATCGGACAGGCTGTCGGAGGAAAAAAAAAAAGGGAGGTTGGAAAAAGGGGTGCAACACGAGGACTTCCCAGGGGGTCACCCATCCTAGTACTACTCTCGCCCAAGCACCCTTAACTGCGGAGTTCTGATGGGATCCGGTGCATTAGTGCTGGCATGATCGCACCCGAAGATTAACCGCGACTTTATTGTTTTAAGCAGTACACGGGGAAAAAAATGAAATTGAATAGAACAGGATAATCTGGAAATGGTTTAAAAGGGAGAAGTTTATCGAAAAGGAGGCGAAGGCGATTGAATGGGCTAAAAATCGGAGAGGCTGTCCGGGGAAAAAAAAATGGGAGGGGGGGTGGAAAAAGGGGTGCAACACGAGGACTTCCCAGGGGGTCACCCATCCTAGTACTACTCTCGCCCAAGCACGCTTAACTGCGGAGTTCTGATGGGATCCGGTGCATTAGTGCTGGCATGATCGCAACCGAAGATTAACCGCGACTTTATTCTTTTTAGCAGTAAACGGGGAAAAAAATGAAATTGAATGGAACAGGATAATCTGGAAATGGTTTAAAAGGGAGAAGTTTGTCGAAAAGGAGGCGAAGGCGATTGAATGGGCTAAAAATCGGACAGGCTGTCCGGGAAAAAAAAAAGTGAAGGGGGGTGGAAAAAAGGGTGCAACACGAGGACTTCCCAGGGGGTCACCCATCCTAGTACTACTCTCGCCCAAGCACGCTTAACTGCGGAGTTATGATGGGATCCGGTGCATTAGTGCTGGCATGATCGCACCCGAAGATTAACCGCGACTTTATTGTTTTAAGCAGTAGACGGGGAAAAAAATGAAATTGAATGGAACAGGATAATCTGGAAATGGTTTAAAAGGGAGAAGTTTGTCGAAAAAGAGGCGAAGGCGATTGAATGGGCTAAAAATCGGACAGGCTGTCCGGGAAAAAAAAAAAGGGAAGGGGGGGTGGAAAAAAGGGTGCAACACGAGGACTTCCCAGTGGGTCACCCATCCTAGTACTACTCTCCCCCAAGCACGCTTAACTGCGGAGTTCTGATGGGATCCGGTGCATTAGTGCTGGTATGATCGCACCCAAAGATTAACCGCGACTTTATGGTTTTAAGCAGTAGACGGGGAAAAAAATGAAATTGAATGGAATGGGATAATCTGGAAATGGTCTAAAAGGGAGAAGTTTGTCGAAAAGGAGGCGAAGGCGATTGAATGGGCTATAAATCGAGCAGGCTGTCCGGGGAAAAAAAAAAGGAGAGAGGGTGGAAAAAGGGGTGCAACACGAGGACTACCCCGGGGGTCACCCATCCTAGTACTACTCTCGCCCAAGCACGCTTAACTGCGGAGTTATGATGGGATCCGGTGCATTAGTCCTGGTATGATCGCACCCGAAGATTAACCGCAACTTTATTGTTTTAAGCAGTAGACAGGGAAAAAAATGAAATTGAATGGAACATGATAATCTGGAAATGGTTTAAGAGGGAGAAGTTTGTCGAAAAGGAGGCGAAGGCGATTGAATGGGCTAAAAATCGAACAGGCTGTCCGGGGAAAAAAAAAAGGGGAGGGGGGATGGAAATAGGGGTGCAACACGAGGACTTCCCAGGGGGTCACCCATCAAAGTACTACTCTCGCCCAAGCACGCTTAACTGCAGAGTTCTGACGGGATCCGGTGCATTAGTGCTGGTATGATCGCACCCGAAGATTAACCACGATTTTATTGTTTTAAGCAGTAGACGGGGAAAAAAATGAAATTGAATGGAACAGGATAATCTGGAAATGGTTTAAAAGGGAGAAGTTTGTCGAAAAGGAGGCGAAGGCGATTGAATGGGCTAAAAATCGGACAGGCTGTCCGGGGAAAAAAAAAAAGGGGAGGGGGGTGGAAAAAAGGGTGGAACACGAGGACTTCCTTGGGGGTCACCCATCCTAGTACTACTCTCGCCCAAGGACGCTTAACTGCGGAGTTCTGATGGGATCCGGTGCATTAGTGCTGGTATGATCGCACCCGAAAACTAACCGCGACTTTATTGTTTTAAGCAGTAGACGGGGAAAAAAATGAAATTGAATGGAACAGGATAATCTGGAAATGGTTTAAAAGGGAGAAGTTTGTCGAAAAGGAGGCGAAGGCGATTGAATGGGCTAAAAATCGGAAAGGCTGTCCGGGGAAAAAAAAAATGGGAGGGGGTGGAAAAAGGGATGCAACACGAGGATTTCCCAGGGGGTCACCCCTCCTAGTACTACTCTCGCCCAAGCACGCTTAACTGCGGAGTTCTGATGGGATCCGGTGCATTAGTGCTGGCATGATCGCCCCCGAAGATTAACCGCGACTTTATTGTTTTTAGCAGTAGACGGGGAAAAAAATGAAATTGAATGGAACAGGATAATCTGGAAATGGTTTAAAAGGGAGAAGTTTGTCGAAAAGGAGGCGAAGGCGATTGAATGGGCTAAAAATCGGACAGGCTGTCCGGGAAAAAAAAAAAAGTGGAGGGGGGGGGGAAAAAGGGGTGCAACACGAGGGCTTCCCAGGGGGTCACCCATCCTAGTACTACTCTCGCCCAAGCACGCTTAACTGTGGAGTTCTGATGGGATCCGGTGCATTAGTGCTGCTATGATCGCACCCGAAGATTAACCGCGACTTTATTGTTTTAAGCAGTAGACGAGGAAAAAATGAAATTGAATGGAACAGGATAATCTGGAAATGGTTTAAAAGGGAGAAGTTTGTCGAAAAGGAGGCGAAGGCGATTGAATGGGCTAAAAATCGGACAGGCTGTCGGGGGAAAAAAAAATAGGGGAGGGGGGTGGAAAAAGGGGTGCAACACGAGGACTTCCCAGGGGGTCACCCATCCTAGTACTACTCTCGCCCAAGCACGCGTAACTGCGGAGTTCTGATGGGATCCGGTGCATTAGTGCTGGCATGATCGCACCCGAAGATTAACCGCGACTTTATTGTTTTAAGCAGTAGACGGGGAAAAAAATGAAATTGAACGGAACAGGATAATCTGGAAATGGTTTAAAAGGGAGAAGTTTGTCGAAAAGGAGGCGAAGGCGATTGAATGGGCTAAAAATCGGACAGGCTGTCGGGGGAAAAAAAAATAGGGGAGGGGGGTTGGAAAAAGGGGTGCAACACGAGGACTTCCCAGGGGGTCACCCATCCTAGTACTACTTTCGCCCAAGCACGCTTAACAGCGAAGTTCTGATGGGATCCGGTGCATTAGTGCTGGTATGATCGCACCCGAAGATTAACCGCGACTTTTTTGTTTTAAGCAGTAGACGGGGAAAAAAATGATATTGAATGGAACAGGATAATCTGGAAATAGTTTAAAAGAGAGAAGTTTGTTGAAAAGGAGGCGAAGGCGATTGAATGGGCTAAAATCGAGCAGGCTGTCCGGGGAAAAAAAAAAGGAGAGAGGGTGGAAAAAGGGGTGCAACACGAGGACTTCCTAGGGGGTCACCCATCCTAGTACTACTCTCGCCCAAGCACGCTTAACTGCGGAGTTATGATGGGATCCGGTGCATTAGTGCTGGTATGATCGCACCCGAAGATTAACCGCGACTTTGTTGTTTTAAGCAGTAGACAGGGAAAAAAATGAAATTGAATGGAACATGATAATCTGGAAATGGTTTAAAAGGGAGAAGTTTGTCGAAAAGGAGGCGCAGGCGATTGAATGGGCTAAAAATCGGACAGGCTGTCCGGGGAAAAAAAAAAGGCGAGAAAAAGGGGTGCAACACGAGGACTTCCCAGGGGGTCACCCATCGTAGTACTACTCTCGCCCAAGCACGCTTAACTGCGGAGTTCGGATGGGTTCCGGTGCATTAGTGCTGGTATGATCGCACCCGAAGATTAACCGCGACTTTATTGTTTTAAGCAGTAGACGGGGAAAAAAATAAAATTGAATGGAACAGGATAATCTGGAAATGGTTTAAAAGGGAGAAGTTTGTCGAAAAGGAGGCGAAGGCGATAGAATGGGCTAAAAATCGGACAGGCTGTCCGGGAAAAAAAAAAAAGTGGTGGGGGGGTGGAAAAAGGGGTGCAACACGAGGTCTTCCCAGGGGGTCACCCATCCTAGTACTACTCTCGCCGAAGCACGATTAACTGCGGAGTTCTGATGGGATCCGGTGTATTAGTGCTGGTATGATCGCACGCAAAGATTAACCGCGACTTTATGGTTTTAAGCAGTAGACGTAGAAAAAAATGAAATTGAATGGAACAGGATAATCTAGAAATGGTTTAAAAGGGAGAAGTTTGTCGAAAAGGAGGCGAAGGCGATTGAATGGGCTAAAAATCGGACAGGCTGTCCGCGGAAAAATAAAAAGGGGAGGGAGGGTGGAAAAAGGGGTGCAACACGAGGACTTCCTAGCGGGTCACCCATCCTAGTACTACTATCGCCCAAGCACGCTTAACTGCGGAGTTCTGATGGGATCCGGTGCATTAGTGCTGGCATGATCGCACCCGAAGATTAACCGCGACTTTATTGTTCTAAGCAGCAAACGGGGAAAAAAATGAAATTGAATGGAACAGGATAATCTGGAAATGGTTTAAAAGGGAGAAGTTTGTCGAAAAGGAGGCGAAGGCGATTGAATGGGCTAAAAATCGGACAGGCTGTCCGGGGAAAAAAAAAAAAGGGAGGGGGTGGAAAAAGGGGTGCAACACGAGGACTTCCCAGGGGGTCACCCATCCTAGTACTACTCTCGCCCAAGCACGCTTAACTGCGGAGTTATGATGGAATCCGGTGCGTTAGTGCTGGTAGGACCGCACCCGAAGATTAACCGCGACTTTATTGTTTTAAGCAATAGACGGGGAAAAAAATGAAATTGAATGGAACAGGATAATCTGGAAATGGTTTAAAAGGGAAAAGTTTGTCGAAAAGGAGGCGAAGGCAATTGAATGGGCTAAAAATCGGGCAGGCTGTCCGGGGAAAAAAAAAAGGGGAGGGGGGTGGAAAAAGTGGTGCAACACGAGGACTTGCCAGGGGGTCACCCATCCTAGTACTACTCTCGCCCAAGCACGCTTAACTGCGGAGTTCTGATGGGATCCGGGGCAATAGTGCTGGTATGATCGCACCCGAAAATTGACCGCGACTTTGTTGTTTTAAGTAGTAGACGGGGAAAAAAATGAAATTGAATGGAACAAGAGAATTTGGAAATGGTTTAAAAGGGAGAAGTTTGTCGAAAAGGAGGCGAAGGCGATTGAATGGGCTAAAAATCGGATAGGCTGTCCGGGGAAAAAAAAAAAGGGGAGTGGGGTGGAAAAAGGGGTGCAACACGAGGACTTCCCAGGGGGTCACCCATCCTAGTACTACTCTCGCCCAAGCACGCTTAACTGCGGAGTTCTGATGGGATCCGGTGCATTAGTGCTGGTATGATCGCACCCGAAGATTAACCGCGACTTTATTGTTTTAAGCAGTAGACGGGGAAAAAAATGAATTTGAATGGAACAGGATAATCTGGAAATGGTTTAAAAGGGAGAAGTTTGTCGAAAAGGAGGCGAAGGCGATTGAATGGGCTAAAAATCAGAAAGGCTGTCCGGGCAAAAAAAAAAGGGAAGGGGGGTGGAAAAAGGGGTGCAACACGAGGACTTCCCAGGGGGTCACCCATCCTAGTACTACTCTCGGCCAAGCACGCTTAACTGCGGTGTTCTGATGGGATCCGGTGCATTAGTGCTGGTATGATCGCACCCGAAGATTAACCGCGACTTTATTGTTTTTTGCAGTAGACGGGGAAAAAGATGAAATTGAATGGAACAGGATAATCTGGAAATGGTTTAAAAGGGAGAAGTTTGTCGAAATGGAGACGAAGGCGATTGAATGCGCTAAAAATTGGACAGGCTGTCCGGGGAAAAAAAAAAAGGGGAGGGGGGTGGAAAAAGGGGTGCAACACGAGGACTTCCCAGGGGGTCAACCATCCTAGTACTACTCTCGCCCAAGCACGCTTAACTGCGGAGTTCTGATGGGATCCGGTGCATTAGTGCTGGTATGATCGCACCCGAAGATTAACCGCGACTTTATTGTTTTAAGCAGTAGACGGGGAAAAAAATGAAATTGAATGGAACAGGATAATCTGGAAATGGTTTAAAAGGGAGAAGTTTGTCGAAAAGGAGGCGAAGGCGATTGAATGGGCTAAAAATCGGGCAGGCTGTCCGGGGAAAAAAAAAAAGGGAGTGGGGTGGAAAAAGGGGTGCAACACGAGGACTTCCCAGGGCGTCACCCATCCTAGTACTACTCTCGCCCAAGCACGCTTAACTGCGGAGTTCTGATGGGATCCGGTGCATTAGTGCTGGTATGATCGCACCCGAAGATTGACCGCGACGTTATTGTTTTAAACAGTAGACGGGGAAAAAAATGAAATTGAATGGAACAGGATAATCTGGAAATGGTTTAAAAGGGAGAAGTTTGTCGAAAAGGAGGCGAAGGCGATTGAATGGGCTAAAAATCGGACAGGCTGTCCGCGGAAAAATAAAAAGGGGAGGGGGGTGGAAAAAGGGGTGCAACACGAGGTCTTCCCAGTGGGTCACCCATCCTAGTACTACTCTCGCCCAAGCACGCTTAACTGCGGAGTTTTGATGGGATCCAGTGCATTAGTTCTGGCATGATCGCACCCGAAGATTAACCGCGACTTTATTGTTTTAAGCAGTAGACGGGGAAAAAAATGAAATTGAATAGAACAGGATAATCTGGAAATGGTTTAAAAGGGAGAAGTTTGTCGAAAAGGAGGCGAAGGCGATTGAATGGGCTAAAAATCGGACAGGCTGTACGGGGAAAAAAAAAAAGGGGAGGGGGGGTGGAAAAAGGGGTGCAACATGAGGACTTCCCTGGGGGTCACCCATCCTAGTACTACTCTCGCCCAAGCACGCTTAATTGCGGAATTCTGATGGGATCCGGTGCATTAGTGCTGGCATGATCGCACCAGAAGATTAACCGCGACTTTATTGTTTTTAGCAGTAGACGGGGAAAAAAATGAAATTGAATGGAACAGGATAATCTGGAAATAGTTTAAAAGGGAGAAGTTTGTCGAAAAGGAGGCGAAGGCGATTGAATGGGCTAAAAATCGGACAGGCTGTCCGGGAAAAAAAAAAGTGGAGGGGGGGTGCAAAAAGGGGTGCAACACGAGGACTTCCCAGGGGGTCACCCATCCTAGTACTACTCTCGCCCAAGCACGCTTAACTGCGGAGTTTTGATGGGATCCGATGCATTAGTGCTGGTATGATCGCACCCGAAGATTAACCGCGACTTTATTGTTTTAAGCAGTAGACGGGGAAAAAAATGAATTTGAATGGATTAGGATAATCTGGAAATGGTTTAAAAGGGAGAAGTTTGTCGAAAAGGAGGCGAAGGCGATTCAATGGGCTAAAAATCGGACAGGCTGTCCGGGGAAAAAAAACAAAGAGGAGGGGGGTTGGAAAAAGGGGTGCAACACGAGGACTTCCCAGGGGGTCACCCATCCTAGTACTACTCTCGCCCAGGCACGCTTAACTGCGGTGTTCTGATGGGATCCGGTGCATTAGTGCTGGTATGATCGCACCCGAAGATTAACCGCGACTTTATTGTTTTAGGCAGTAGATGGGAAAAAAAATGAAATTGAATGGAACCGGATAATCTGGAAATGGTTTAAAAGGGAGAAGCTTGTCGAAAAGGAGACGAAGGCGATTGAATGGGCTAAAAATCGGACACGCTGTGCGGGGAAAAAAAAAAGGGGAGGGGGGGGTGGAAAAAGGGGTGCAACACGAGGACTTCCCAGTGGGTCACCCGTCCTAGTACTACTCTCGCCCAAGCACGCTTAACTGCAGAGTTCTGATGGGATCCGGTGCATTAGTGCTGGTATGATCGCACCCGAAGATTTACCGCGACTTTATTGTTGTAAGCAGTAGACGCGAAAAAAAAATGAAATTGAATGGCACAAGATAATCTGGAAATGGTTTAAAAGGGAGAAGTTTGTCGAAAAGGAGGCGAAGGCGATTGAATGGGCTAAAAATCGGGCCGGCTGTCCGGGGAAAAAAAAAAAGGGGAGTGGGGTGGAAAAAGGGGTGCAACACGAGGACTTCCCAGGGGGTCACCCATCCTAGTACTACTCTCGCCCAAGCACACTTAACTGCGGAGTTCTGATGGGATCCGGTGCATTAGTGCTGGTATGATCGCACCCGAAGATTGACCGCGACGTTATTGTTTTAAACAGTAGACGGGGAAAAAAATGAAATTGAATGGAACAGGATAATCTGGAAATGGTTTAAAAGGGAGAAGTTTGTCGAAAAGGAGGCGGAGGCGATTGAATGGGCTAAAAATCGGACAGGCTGTCCGCGGAAAAATAAAAAGGGGAGGGGGGTGGAAAAAGGGGTGCAACACGAGGTCTTCCCAGTGGGTCACCCATCCTAGTACTACTCTCGCCCAAGCACGCTTAACTGCGGAGTTTTGATGGGATCCAGTGCATTAGTTCTGGCATGATCGCACCCGAAGATTAACCGCGACTTTATTGTTTTAAGCCGTAGACGGGGAAAAAAATGAAATTGAATGGAACTGGATAATCTAGAAATGGTTTAAAAGGGAGAAGTTTGTCGAAAAGGTGGCGAAGGCGATTGAATGGGCTAAAAATCGGACAGGCTGTCCGGGAAAAAAAAAAGTGGAGGGGGGGTGCAAAAAGGGGTGCAACACGAGGACTTCCCAGGGGGTCACCCATCCTAGTACTACTCTCGCCCAAGCACGCTTAACTGCGGAGTTTTGATGGGATCCGATGCATTAGTGCTGGTATGATCGCACCCGAAGATTAACCGCGACTTTATTGTTTTAAGCAGTAGACGGGGAAAAAAATGAATTTGAATGGATTAGGATAATCTGGAAATGGTTTAAAAGGGAGAAGTTTGTCGAAAAGGAGGCGAAGGCGATTCAATGGGCTAAAAATCGGACAGGCTGTCCGGGGAAAAAAAACAAAGAGGAGGGGGGTTGGAAAAAGGGGTGCAACACGAGGACTTCCCAGGGGGTCACCCATCCTAGTACTACTCTCGCCCAGGCACGCTTAACTGCGGTGTTCTGATGGGATCCGGTGCATTAGTGCTGGTATGATCGCACCCGAAGATTAACCGCGACTTTATTGTTTTAAGCAGTAGATGGGGAAAAAAATGAAATTGAATGGAACCGGATAATCTGGAAATGGTTTAAAAGGGAGAAGCTTGTCGAAAAGGAGACGAAGGCGATTGAATGGGCTAAAAATCGGACACGCTGTGCGGGGAAAAAAAAAAGGGGAGGGGGGGTGGAAAAAGGGGTGCAACACGAGGACTTCCCAGTGGGTCACCCGTCCTAGTACTACTCTCGCCCAAGAACGCTTAACTGCGGAGTTCTGATGGGATCCGGTGCATTAGTGCTGGTATGATCGCACCCGAAGATTTACCGCGACTTTATTTTTGTAAGTAGTAGACGCGAAAAAAAAATGAAATTGAATGGCACAGGATAATCTGGAAATGGTTTAAAAGGGAGAAGTTTGTCGAAAAGGAGGCGAAGGCGATTGAATGGGCTAAAAATCGGGCAGGCTGTCCGGGGAAAAAAAAAAAGGGGAGTGGGGTGGTAAAAGGGGTGCAACACGAGGACTTCCCAGGGGGTCACCCATCCTAGTACTACTCTCGCCCAAGCACGCTTAACTGCGGAGTTCTGATGGGATTCGGTGCATTAGTGCTGGTATGATCGCACCCGAAGATTGACCGCAACTTTATTGTTTTAAACAGTAGACGGGGAAAAAAATGAAATTGAATAGAACAGGATAATCTGGAAATGGTTTAAAAGGGAGAAGTTTGTCGAAAAGGAGGCGAAGGCGATTGAATGGGCTAAAAATCGGACAGGCTGTCCGCGGAAAAATAAAAAGGGGAGTGGGGTGGAAAAAGGGGTGCAACACGAGGTCTTCCCAGTGGGTCACCCATCCTAGTACTACTCTCGCCCAAGCACGCTTAACTGTGGAGTTTTGATGGGATCCAGTGCATTAGTTCTGGCATGATCGCACCCGAAGATTAACCGCGACTTTATTGTTTTAAGCAGTAGACGGGGAAAAAAATGAAATTGAATGGAACTGGATAATCTAGAAATGGTTTAAAAGGGAGAAGTTTGTCGAAAAGGAGGCGAAGGCGATTGAATGGGCTAAAAATCGGACAGGCTGTCCGGGGAAAAAAAAAAGGGGAGGTGGGTGGAAAAAGGGGTGCATCACGAGGACTTCCCAGGGGGTCACCCATCCTAGTACTAATCTCGCCCAAGCTCGCTTAACTGCGAAGTTCTGATGGGATCCGGTGCATTAGTGCTGGTATGATCGCACCCGAAGATTAACCGCGACTTTATTGTTTTAAGCAGTAGACGGGGAAAAAAATGAAATTGAATGGAACAGGATAATCTGGAAATGGTTTAAAAGGGAGAAGTTTGTCGAAAAGGAGGCGAAGGCGATTGAATGGGCTAAAAATCGGTCAGGCTGTCCGGGGAAAAAAAAAAGGGGAGGGGGGTGGAAAAAGGGGTGCAACACGAGGACTTCCCAGGGGGTCACCCATCCTAGTACTACTCTCGCCCAAACACGCTTAACTGCGCAGTTATGATGGGATCCGGTGCATTAGTGCAGGTATGATCGCACCCGAAGATTAACCGCGACTTTATTGTTTTAAGCAGTAGACGGGGAAAAAAATGAAATTGAATGGAACATGATAATCTGGAAATGGTTTAAAAGGGAGAAGTTTGTCGAAAAGGAGGCGAAGGCGATTGAATGGGCAAAAAATCGGACAGGCTGTCCGGGGAAAAAAAAAAGGGGAGGGGGGTGGAAAAAGGGGTGCAACACGAGGACTTCCCAGGGGGTCACCCATCCTAGTACTACTCTCGCCCAAGCACGCTTAACTGCGGAGTTCTGATGGGATCCGGTGCATTAGTGCTGGTATGATCGCACCCGAAGATTAACCGCGACTTTATTGTTTTAAGCAGTAGACGGGGAAAAAAATGAAATTGAATGAAACAGGATAATCTGGAAATGGTTTAAAAGGGAGAAGTTTGTCGAAAAGGAGGCGAAGGCGATTGAATGGGCTAAAAATCGGACAGGCTGTCCGGGAAAAAAAAAATGTGGAGGGGGGGTGAAAAAGGGGTGCAACACGAGGACTTCCCAGGGGGTCACCCATCCTAGTACTACTCTCGCCCAAGCACGCTTAACCACGGAGTTCTGATGGGATCCGGTGCATTAGTGCTGGTATGATCGCACCCAAAGATTAACCACGACTTTATGGTTTTATGCAGTAGACGGGGAAAAAAATGAAAACGAATGGAACAGGATAATCTGGAAATGGTTTAAAAGGGAGAAGTTTGTGGAAAAGGAGGCGAAGGCGATTGAATGGGCTAAAAATCGGACTGGCTATCTGCGGAAAAATAAAAAGGGCAGGGGGGTGGAAAAAGGGGTGCAACACGAGGACTTCCCAGGGGGTCACCCATCCTAGTACTACTCTCGCCCTAGCACGCTTAACTGCGGAGTTCTGATGGGATCCGGTGCATTAGTGGTGGCATGATCGCACCAGAAGATTTACCGCGACTTTATTGTTTTAAGTAGTAGACGGGGAAAAAAATGAAATTGAATGGAACAGGATAATCTGGAAATGGTTTAAAAGGGAGAAGTTTGTCGAAAAGGAGGCGAAGGCGATTGAATGGGCTAAAAATCGGACAGGCTGTCCGGGGAAAAAAAAAAAGGGAGGGGGGTGGAAAAAGGGGTGCAACACGAGGACTTCCCAGGGGGTCACCCATCCTAGTACTACTCTCGCCCAAGCACGCTTAACTGCGGAGTTCTGATGGGATCCGGTGCATTAGTGCTGGTATGATCGCACCCGAAGATTAACCGCGACTTTGTTGTTTTAAGCAGTAGACGGGGAAAAAAATGAAATTGAATGGAACAGGATAACCTGGAAATGGTTTAAAAGGGAGAAGTTTGTCGAAAAGGAGGCGAAGGCGATTGAATGGGCTAAAAATCGGGCAGGCTGTCCGGGGAAAAAAAAAAAGCAAAGGGGGCAATACGAGGACTTCCCAGGGGGTCACCCATCCTAGTACTACTCTCGCCCAAGCACGCTTAACTGCGGAGTTCTGATGGGATCCGGAGCATTAGTGCTGGTATGATCGCACCCGAAAATTGACCGCGACTTTATTGTTGTAAGCAGTAGACGGGGAAAAAAATGAAATTGAATGGAACAGGATAATATGGAAATGGTTTAAAAGGGAGAAGTTTGTCGAAAAGGAGGCGAAGGCGATTGAATGGGCGAAAAATCGGACAGGCTGTCCGGGGAAAAAAAAAAGGGGGAGGGGGGGTGGAAAAAGGGGTGCAACATGAGGACTTCCCAGGGGGTCACCCATCCTAGTACTACTCTCGCCCAAGCACGCTTAACTGCGGAGTTCTGATGGGATCCGATGCATTAGTGCTGGTATGATCGCACCGGAAGATTAACCGCGACTTTATTGTTTTAAGCAGTAGACGGGGAAAAAAATGAAATTGAATGAAACAGGATAATCTGGAATTGGTTTAAAAGGGAGAAGTTTGTCGAAAAGGAGACGAAGGCGATTGAATGGGCTAAAAATCGGAAAGGCTGTCCGGGGAAAAAAAAAAAGGGAGGGGGGGTGGAAAAAGGGGTGCAACACGAGGACTTCCCAGGGGCTCACCAATCCTAGTACTACTCTCGCCCAAGCACGCTTAACTGCGGAGTTCTGATGGGATCTGGTGCATTAGTGCTGGTATGATCGCACCCGAAGATTAACCGCGACTTTATTGTTTTAAGCAGTAGACGGGGAAAAAAATGAAATTGAATGGAACAGGATAACCTAGAAATGGTTTAAAAGGGAGAAGTTTGTCGAAATGGAGGCGAAGGCGATTGAATGGGCTAAAAATCGGGCAGGCTGCCCGGGGAAAAAAAAAGGGGGAGGGGGTGGAAAAAGGGGTGCAACATGAGGACTTCCCAGGGGGTCACCCATCCTAGTACTACTCTCGCCCAAGCACGCTTAACTGCGGAGTTCTGATGGGATCCGGTGCATTAGTGCTGGTATGATCGCACCCGAAGATTGACCGGCACTTTATTGTTTTAAGCCGTAGACGGGGAAAAAAATGACATTGAATGGAACAGGATAATCTGGAAATGGTTTAAAAGGGAGAAGTTTGTCGAAAAGGAGACGAAGGCGATTGAATGGGCTCAAAATCAGACAGGTGTCCGGGGAAAAAAAAAAAGGGAAGGGGGGGTGGAAAAAGGGGTGCAACATGAGGACTTCCCAGGGGGTCACCCATCCTTGTACTACTCTCGCCCAAGCACGCTTAACTGCGGAGTTCTGATGGGATCCGGTGCATTAGTGCTGGCATGATCACACCCAAAGATTAACCGCGACTTTATTGTTTTAAGCAGTAGACGGGGAAAAAAATGAAATTGAATGAAACTGGATAATCTGGAAATGGTTTAAAAGGGAGAAGTTTGTCGAAAAGGAGCCGAAGGCGATTGAATGGGCTAAAAATCGGGCAGCCTGTCCGGGGAAAAAAAAAAGGGGAGTGGGGTGGAAAAAGGGGTGTAACACGAGCACTTCCCATGGGGTCACCCATCCTAGTACTACTCTCGCCCAAGCACGCTTGACTTCGGAGTTCTGATGGGATCCGGTGCATTAGTGCTGGTATGATCGCACCCCAAGATTAACCGCGACTTTATTGTTTTAAGCAGTAGACGGGGGAAAAAATGAAATTGAATGGAACAGGATAATCTGGGAATGGTTTAAAAGGGAGAAGTTTGTCGAAAAGGAGACGAAGCCGAGTGAATGGGCTAAAAATCGGACAGGCAGTCCGGGGAAAAAAAAAAGGGGTGGGGGGGTGGAAAAAGGGGAGGAACACGAGGACTTCCCAGTGGGTCACCCATCCTAGTACTACTCTCGCCCAAGCACGCTTAACTGCAGAGTTCTAATGGGATCCGGTGCATTAGTGCTGGCATGATCACACCCAAAGATTAACCGCGACTTTATTGTTTTAAGCAGTAGACGGGGAAAAAAATGAAATTGAATAGAACAGGATAATCTGGAAATGGTTTAAAAGGGAGAAGTTTGTCGAAAAGGAGGCGAAGGCGATTGAATGGGCTAAAAATCGGACAGGCTGTCCGGGGAAAAAAAAAAGGGGAGTGGTGGTGGAAAAAGGGGTGCAACACGAGGACTTCCCAGGGGGTCACCCATCCTAGTACTGCTCTCGCCCAAGCACGCTTAACTGCGGTATTCTGATGGGATCCGGTGCATTAGTGCTGGTATGATCGCACCCGAAGATTAACCGCGACTTTTTTGTTTTAAGTAGTAGACGGGGAAAAAAATGAAATTGAATGGAACAGGATAATCTGGAAATGGTTTAAAAGGGAGAAGTTTGTCGAAAAGGAGACGAAGGCGATTGAATGGGCTAAAACTCGGACAGGTTGTCCGGGGAAAAAAAAAAAGGGGAGGGGGGTGGAAAAAGGGGTGCAACACGAGGACTTCCCAGGGGGTCACCCATCCTAGTACTACTCTCGCCCAAGCACGCTTAACTGCGGAGTTCTGATGGGATCTGGTGCATTAGTGCTGGTATGATCGCACCCGAAGATTAACCGCAACTTTATTGTTTTAAGCAGTAGACGGGGAAAAAAATGAAATTGAATGGAACAGGATAATCTGGAAATGGTTTAAAAGGGAGAAGTTTGTCGAAAAGGAGCCGAAGGCGATTGAATGGGCTAAAAATCGGGCAGCCTGTCCGGGGAAAAAAAAAAAGGGGAGTGGGGTGGAAAAAGGGGTGTAACACGAGCACTTCCCATGGGGTCACCCATCCTAGTACTACTCTCGCCCAAGCACGCTTGACTTCGGAGTTCTGATGGGATCCGGTGCATTAGTGCTGGTATGATCGCACCCCAAGATTAACCGCGACTTTATTGTTTTAAGCAGTAGACGGGGGAAAAAATGAAATTGAATGGAACAGGATAATCTGGGAATGGTTTAAAAGGGAGAAGTTTGTCGAAAAGGAGACGAAGCCGAGTGAATGGGCTAAAAATCGGACAGGCAGTCCGGGGAAAAAAAAAAGGGGTTGGGGGGTGGAAAAAGGGGTGGAACACGAGGACTTCCCAGTGGGTCACCCATCCTAGTACTACTCTCGCCCAAGCACGCTTAACTGCAGAGTTCTGATGGGATCCGGTGCATTAGTGCTGGTATGATCGCACCCGAAGATTAACCGCGACTTTATTGTTTTAAGCTGTAGACGGGGAAAAAAAAGAAATTAAATGGAACAGGATAATCTGGAAATGGTTTAAAAGGGAGAAGTTTGTCGAAATGGAGTCGAAAGCGATTGAATGGGCTAAAAATCGGGCAGGCTGTCCGGGGAAAAAAAAATGGGAGGGGGGTGGAAAAAGGGGTGCAACTCGAGGACTTCCCAGGGGGTCACCCATCCTAGTACTACTCTCGCCCAGGCACGCTTAACTGCGGAGTTCTGATGGGATCCGGTGCATTAGTGCTGGTATGATCTCACCCGAAGATTGACCGCGACTTTATTGTTTTAAGCAGTAGACGGTGAAAAAAATGAAATTGAATGGAACAGGATAATCTGGAAATGGTTTAAAAGGGAGAAGTTTGTCGAAAAGGAGGCGAAGGCGATTGAATGGGCTGAAAATCACACAGGCTGTACGGGGGAAAAAAATGAAATTGAGTAGAACAGGATAATCTGGAAATGGTTTAAAAGGGAGAAGTTTGTCGAAAAGGAGGCGAAGGCGATCGAATGGGCTAAAAACCGGACAGGTTGTCCGGGAAAAAAAAAAAAAGGGAAGGGGGGGTGGAAAAAGGGGTGCAACACGAGGACTTCCCAGGGGGTCACCCATCCTAGTACTACTCTCGGCCAAGCACGTTTAACGGCGGTGTTCTGATGGGATCCGGTGCATTAGTGCTGGTATGATCGCACCCGAAGATTAACCGCGACTTTATTGTTTTTTGCAGTAGACGGGGAAAAAAATGAAATTGAATGGAATAGGATAATCTGGAAATGGTTTAAAAGGGAGAAGTTTGTCGAAATGGAGACGAAGGGGATTGAATGGGCTAAAAATTGGACAGGCTGTCCGGGGAAAAAAAAAAGGGGAGCGGGGGTGGAAAAAGGGGTGCAACACGAGGACTTCCCAGGGGTTCAACCATCCTAGTACTACTCTCGCCCAAGCACGCTTAACTGCGGAGTTCTGATGGGATTCGGTGCATTGGTGCTGGTATGATCGCACCCGAAGATTAACCGCGACTTTATTGTTTTAAGCAGTAGACGGAGAAAAAAATGAAATTGAATGGAACAGGATAATCTGGAAATGGTTTAAAAGGGAGAAGTTTGTCGAAAAGGAGGCGAAGGCGATTGAATGGGCCAAAAATCGGGCAGGCTGTCCGGGGAAAAAAAAAAAAAGGGGAGTGGGGTGGAAAAAGGGGTGCAACACGAGGACTTCCCCGGGGGTCACCCATCCTAGTACTACTCTCGCCCAAGCAAGCTTAACTGCGGAGTTCTGATGGGATCCGGTGCATTAGTGCTGGTATGATCGCACCCGAAGATTGACCGCGACTTTATTGTTTTAAGCAGTGGACGGGGAAAAAAATGAAATTGAATGGAACAGGATAATCTGGAAATGGTTTAAAAGGGAGAAGTTTGTCGAAAAGGAGGCGAAGGCTATTGAATGGGCTAAAAATCAGACAGGCTGTCCGGGGAAAAAAAAAGGGGAGGGGGGGTGGAAAAAGGGGTGCAACACGA